>NC_052479.1:29600835-29687695 GCF_009730915.1 Dioscorea cayenensis subsp. rotundata | reverse complement strand
GTTTCAGAAAGTGGTTGATAACAAATCTATCTGGATCGAAAGTAGTGGATGGTACTTGTTTTGGTATATAGACTCAGAGGATTTAAATGTTGGGTGTCTGACGAAAGTCACTACAAGTGGCTGCAGCGTAATTGCAAAATTTGCACGCCGCGGAATGATCATCAGAAAACTTGCCGGTAACGAGGAGGACTACGATCGCTCGACTCATGAAGCGTGTCACGAATTGAAGAAGAAACTCGCAGTTTGTGAGAAATTAATTATCCTTTGGAGTTTTGGTTCTGCGCCGAGGTAAGTGCATTGAGTCTAAAGGTTGGAAACAGAGTTTGGAAAATTCAATAACAGAGGAGGCATCACGATTATTTCTTGTGACAATGCTGCCAGCTGTCAATGGCAGAAAAGATGAAGTCATGTAGCTCTTACGTAGTGAAAAGGCCATTTTAAAGAGAATCTGATTTCATAACAACTGAGGAAAGTTGGAGGAAAGGGTGCAGGGCAAAGAAAGCAAAAATGTTGTGGAAGAAAATGAAAATGCGTACGAGCGGTGGTCCCTCTGAGATATATTAATTTCCATGATGATTGAGCTCGCTATTTCAATGATAATCAGTGCAACAGCAGGTGAAAAATCGCGGGCGCGGTGGTGAATTACGCGATACTCGTGCATGGTTTGCAATAGCTATAGAAAATTGCATTCAAAATTATGAAGTTGGTGCGAAATAGGCGAAAAGTTTTGATCTGAAGAATCATTGATCTTTGCCGGGAGTCGTGGAAGAGGGGCGTCGAACTACAATTAACTACGGAAAGAAATTGATTCTAACGGATGTTTTTATGGGCGATGTGAGAAAAAATGCGGTTTGAAAATCTCTCTGCGAGAAATGATTGAAGGTATATAGAAGTGAAAAGATTTTTTATCAAAAAAGTGTATTTGTTGGACAAGGATATTCATGTGATGGAATGTTCAAATTAAGTGTTAATAAAATTGATATTTCTATTTACATGCTTGAATCATCATTTAATTTATGGCATAAGCGTTTATCGGATGTTTATTACGGATCAATTAAATTTATGTCTAAACAAGGTTTGATTTCTTGTGAAAATGTGAAACTGAAAATGTAAAATTTGTACAAGCTAGATGACTAAGAAACCTTTCCCAAAGAATGAAGAACATCTCATTTTGCTTGAAATTGTACATTCGATATATGTGAATTAATGGTCATTTAACTAGAGGAGAAATAGATATTTTATAACTTTCATAGATAATTATGCTAGATTTACTCATGTTTATTTGTTGAGAATGAAAGATCAAGCGTTTGATATGTTTAAAGTTATAAGCTATTCAAATAATAATCACAATTAAATAGAGAAAATTCTTACTATACCACAAGAATTTAATAAGAATCTTGGTTATTCTTCTAACCATAAATGAAATCTAGTTGAGACTTCTTGGGGACCTAGAAAGTCAAAAGTTCGAAAAGAACAAACTCTAGGTTCCGATTTTATTTCTTCTGGCTATAGTCATCTTAATTGAAGGAATAAGAAATCTAGTATTAAACAAAATACATATCATTTTTAAGTATAGAGGATCCAAAACTTACAATGAAGCAATAACTAAGACTGACCTCTTGGAAAAGAACAATAAATGATGAAATGGATCATCAAATGGTACATGGGATTAGTAGATCCACCTCTGAAGTAAACCTAGGTTGCAAATGGGTTTTAGGAAGAAATTAATACAATCGTGATTCATTACAAACTTTTAAGGCAAGACTTTTAGAGTAAGTTGATTTCTAAAATTAGGAGTTGATTACTTGATACTTTTGCTCATGTTGCAAGAATCACTTAATAAGAGTGTTATTTATGTAGTATCAATTTATAATTATATATTCATCAAATGGATGTTAAAACAACATTCTTAATCTGAATTTGATGAAGAAGTATATATGGAGCAACTCAGTTCGTGATCTCCAGTAATGAAAATAAAGTTTGCAAGTTGATTAAATCATTGTATGGTTTAAAAAAAGCTCCTAAACAATGGCATGAAAATTTGACTGAGGATATTATCACATGGATTTAAATATAACGGTTAATAAATGTATTTATTCCAAGTTTACAAATGACTATGATATAATAATATGTATCTATGTTGATGACATCGATTATAAGTACCAACATGCAAGGGACAAATGATACTAAGAAGTATTTAACTTCTCAATTTAAAATGAAAGATTTAGGAGAAGTTGATACAATTTAGGAATTAAAGTTAAGAAACATAGTGGGTTTTGCCTTTGTGCCGTATTTCACTATGTGGATAAATCGTTCCAAATTCAATCATTTACATCAAAAGGAAGCAAATCGCCTATATGATGTATCTAACAAATTAATTGAAAACCAGAAGATCATAGTCATTAGGATTATGCTAGTGAATTGTAGTTTGATGTATGCCATGCATTGTACTAGCCGATATTGCTTTTCTGTTTGAAAATTATCAAGGTATACTTATAATCCCAATGCATGATCATTGAGAGCTATTGGAAGAATACTTGGTTATCTTAAAAGGACAAAGTCATTTGCCTTGTTTTATAACAAGTATCCACTTGTACTAGAAGGTTATAGTGACATTAAATCGTCTTTAATTTGGAGGAGTTTGTTCATGGGCTTCTAAGAAACAAACTCAGACATACATTCCACCATACAATCATAATTTATTGTTTTATTAGCGTAGTCAAAGAGCCTAATAGTTAAGAAATTTGTTATTGGATATAAAGTTGTGTACAACCAATGCCGTTAATCTCTTTGTATCTTGATAGGAAGTCGTCTGAGCTTTTAATGAGATTTACAATGGAAAATCTAGACATATTGCTTTAAGACATGAATTTATTAGACAACTAATATTTGATGGTATCATACCAGCTTTGTTTATGTTAGATCAAAAATAATTTAGCTGACCTATTAATCAAAGGACTCTGCGATGCAATCAAAGGCACTACAACCGCAATGGGTCTTAAACCATTTTAAATTTAAATCTATTAATTGGGACCCCACCTTTATTACTTAGTAATACTAATTGTTTAAAGGTAATAACAAGTTATAGTTGTAACATGCACAGGCACAAGTTAGTGCTTTAAGAAAGAGGTTGGGTATTCATTACCTTAATGAAGTTTTGTGCTCGAACAAGAACAAGGAAGTCCAGAAATGAAGGACTTAAAGAGCTTCACTATATAAACACAAAGAGTGGTGCCGCTTCTATCCAAAATATTTGAAATATATCTATATATAATAAATTTTGCAAGTGTATAATAATGAATCGGGGAGGTAGCACAAGGACATAATATGGTGCTAAAGCTCACAGTTAATATGTTAAAGAAGAGAATTAGTTTAATGTGTATATTGTTGGAAAACATAATATGGCATCATCTCTTGCCTTTACATAGAATTTCCTTGTATACCTTTTCCATGTATGATGTTTGCCATATTTAGTCTTTCCATGCATAGATGCTTGCCATGTATAGATAATTGTTCTCGTATAAGATCAATACAACATGTTCCAAGGTGTGATGCCTTCCTCATTCTCTCTCTCTACAATAATTCACATGGTATCGCCTGATCCTCCTATTCTTCCTCCCATCTCCACTTGCCGCTCTCTCGTCATGAGCAACTATGGCGCCACCGATTCGGCTTCTTCCCCCACCACGCCGGGACTCCATGGCTCATCAACGTACTTTCAAGACCCACATCCACTACAAGAAATCATGTTTTTGAGGCGGTTTAGAATCATTTAGGTTGCGGTTATAACTTAAATGAAACCAATGGCAGCGTAACACTACCGATATAACTGGAGAGAGTAATTCACGGCGGTTTTATAGAACGACGGAACAACGGCCACTTAAATGCGTGACGAATTTCTATGGTTATATAACGCTGTTAAATTATAAGAGACGAGATAGAGAACTCGAGAAAGTGGCGGCATTTCAGCGAAACTGCGGGTTTGATTTTAAATTTTTTATTTTTATTTGATATTTTGACAATTATATATATATATATATAAATCTGCATTGAACTCATTCAATTAATATTTAAAAATTATAAAAAATTTATTTATAACTCATTAATAATTAAGTCAAATTTACAAATTTGTTTTCCTAAGTCGTAAAACATATTATATTGAAAACAAGGCTTCATACTTATGTTGAAATAATCATTGGCATTACACCAATACAATGTGAACCGAATGACAATATATCACCATAGTTTAACTGATTAATTGCCATGGCAACTTCTTCCTCCTAAAAAATCCATCATTAACAAGTAAGACCTCTTGTCATTTCACCTCAATAGCAAGTTAGCATCACCTTCACCGAATTCAAGAAAACATGCCCTGATCAATAGACAAGAATAAATAGTTTTAATAAGTGTACATATATTAAAAAGTGGAACACATCCACAAGGATTGCATATATGCCTACCATGTTCCATGAAAGGTGTAGTTAGGATATAAAATATCCAACTATGCAAAAGACAAATACTCTATAAAGCATTAAAACTCCATTCCACATTCGAGGCTCTTCAAAATCATAATAGAAGTCCATTCTGGTCAATATGTTTCGGAGGTACAAGCATATTACCAACCTAGAGGAAGTGTACAATTCACTAATATTGAACCTATTACTTTATCCGATAGATGAAACGTCCAATCACTTTTATTCTCATCGGTAAACTCTGTTAGCAACTTAGTATTGATGGAACCATGTCCACTTGCAAAAACTACAAAAATAACATTAATATACTTCCCATTTGAATTACTAATGAAAGGTTAATTAAACAATGGAATCGTATTTCCAACAATCGAAAACCATTGAGAGGACAAAGGTAATCATAATATTAGTGCCACTAAGTTGTTCCATAATTTAAAGGAATGACAAGGAGATAGGGAATGAGTAATTTAATATAGTCGAGTACAAACTCACTAACTTATAAAAATATCTTAAAATTTCAAAAGGAAAAGATAAGACATTTCAAACGATTAAACAAGGATCAACTGTGACCGACGGGGTTAAGTAAAATTAAAACCGTAGTTTTTGTTCTAAAACATTTGAAGGTGGATCCATACAAATAAATATCCTATTTAAGGCGAATAAGCTTGCTCAAATATATGTACCAAGATTTTACAAAAAGGTAACATCTTCCACTTTTTCTCAACAATTATCCTCTAAAGCATTTTACATGTCCATTCAACATCTCAATAATCTAGTTAAAACATGTGAAGGACCTATCAAAGACATCAATATATCATGATACCATAGCAATAAATGAATACACTACTCAATGAGTGTTTTGGTGGGTAGTTTCGTGGATCATGCTTTAATATCTATCTCATCAAATTAGAAAGGGTTAACAACATTCTTAGTGGTTTCAAGAAGGTTCATGATAATTTCCATGACATCAAATAACATAATAGATAACCGAGTCAAGAAAGCATAAAATTGGAAGAACTTACTCACATGTCCTTGTAAAAGTAGATTACATCTACAACAAACCACTCATCCTTTTTGGCTACATTGGATGTATCCTTGATACCACCAGCCCAATAGCAATAACTATACCCTACACAAGAAACAAGTTTTTATGTACACACGCCACATACACAATAATTTTCTCGATATGTATGCATAAAATCTTGTGGATCTCTAATCTGGACTTCAAGAGGAAACAAATGGGGCCTCACTTTGAGAAAACCTACAACCGTGAAGTATTCAAGTAATCCATTCACCATAAGCATTATTTGATAAAAGTTCATCAAAAGATTCTTCAATCAATAATTATTCATTTGAATCAAGGCGCTTGTAGCAGGGGCTAAGAAGATGTCATTTACTAACGTAGAATTTGATGTAACCGAGAAGAAAACATTGAAAAGTCTTAAATGAAAGATAATTGGATTACATTTAGCTTAGTTAGTAATATCACATTACAAATCTCATATAACTGAGATTTAAATTTACATTCTGCTATAGAAGTGGTTTCGGGATTGAATCCAAAGCAACATCTCGAGCAACATCAGTGGATCTCAACAATTGCTAGGGTCATAGGGCCAGGTGCAAGCCATTATAGATTACACACGTAAAACAACTAAACAAAGATACTAAATTCCTTTGAGTTGTAAATCTCACATGAAAAGTGAAAGTTTCAAGTACCCACAAATTACAAAATGCTATTTTAGGATATATATACAATAAGGAAAGATTTTTAAAAGTACAAACACACACACTACGTTACATCGCAATTGATTGCCGCTTTTAGCTAGCATTTTGCTTCGCCTCGACGGATTTAGAAAAATGTTCAGGTTACTTTCAAAGCATGGAAACATGTCCGCTTCCAAACAAAACCAAAGTAATGTAAATTTGGTTTGGGGAACAACGCAGAGGTAGGTACGCGGGACCTAGTGCGATAATGGACCTACCGCTTTGAAGAGCTAGCTACCATACTTTCAAAGGGTCAAAATATTTCCACACCTTGATATGTAAGTCGCTAGTAAAACATGGACATGAGTATCATATCATTAATTAAACCATGCTGAGGAAAGCTAAATTCAATAAAATTCTTAACACCTTGGTCATATGCAGCCGAGTTTTCTTGGCATTGTAATCCATGATTTGTCCATGTTTAGTTAAAGCGCACTAAAATACCATCAACACAAAATTATTTATTAATATAAATTGTTCAAATTAAGCCTAGACAAATGATCTTAGTAAATACCATAGACAAAACACTTACCAGTATTTCATAGTGTTACATTTGTCCGCTCATTACTGCGTAAGTTGTTCATGTTATTAGTAGCAATTTGATTTCCTCTAAAATGGTCCTCTCACATGTTGTGCATATATTTCCTAGTGCTTTTAGTTAGAATTTATCCATATTAACATCATAGCAATAATAATAATTTTGCTAAACAAGTTTAAATATCATCAATCGAATGGTACCTTTAATTGGATGGAGACTCACCACCAATAGTAAGAAAAATATCAATCCACGACATTCATACGGTGACCAAGAAAACCCTACAAAAAGAGGGAGAATGCTTTAGTAAAAGAAGTATACAAAAAGAAATGTAGTGATTCCTTTCAATGCAAACATTTATAACGGCAAAAGAAAAGTTAAGTTTTTGGACAAGTCGCGGCTTCACAAAAATCACATTAAAAAGAAGATGGAGGTATATAATACTATTTGCATAGCAAAATATACATAAACATTGGTTCCATAATCAAAGAATTCACATAAAAGGCTACTATATATATACATATTAAAAACCAATTAATGAAGCGACAAAGTTGAGGTGCTAATTAATAACTCTTTTTCTCCGAATCCAAACTTTTTCAAATAACATGCTATGCTTGATATGAGGCACAATAAATATTAGGCAAACCTTTTAGTTCAAGACAACGAGAGGGGTTCTAAGTTTCGTAGAATGAGTAGGGCCTTCAACTCTCTGAATAACTAGTTAGTTCTCCTATTTATGGTATGAACTTGTTATTGTTATACTTGTTGGTATGAACTTGCATTCTTACGACCATTGATAAAAACAAAGAAACGATTAGAAACATGTAATTAATGTTTCCTGCATTTTGAAAGTGATTATCAAAGCTTCGACAGAAATTGAAAGAAAGCCATAAAGCCTAGAAGAAACCGAAAAAGCATATAAATTTGGGACTTTTTAATTTAACCTAGATGACAACAATAATTAAACATCCTTTTCAATTTAGGCTCTGGATCGATAGAAAAACTAAGAGAAATTATATATATGTGTAAAGAGACAAACAAACAAATAAAAATAAGAGCGATAATTTTTGATAGCCAATACATCTCTTTTAATAACCAATTTTACATTTTAAAACAAACTCATACTACATAGCTTCCTCACATTAAGGCATCCATAATTCTCGAGCCACCACATAAGGGCAGGAGAATCAGTGACAACAATGAGAAATTAATTAGTATAGATTTCATGGTTTGAAGACAAGATACTAACAAATACGAAACCTTTCCATTATTACGACGATCAAGACTACGACTAAAAGATCACGTGCACCTTCCCGATTGACGATGATGGGAGGATTGGGATCTCACTCAACGGTGACGGGTGACAGTTATACTCGCGCTCACTTGTGATGCGGCGTCGAGCTTCTTCTGTCTTGTCTTCGGCGACCTTGGGGAGTCTAGGGCTGCACACCTGCCACTAACATGTGAGCTAAAGATCCGATGCACCTTTCCCGATTGCGATTTACAAAGGAAAAACAGGATCAACACTCAAGAAAGCTACAAATTTAGCATAGAAACTATTGGAGAAGAGCTCGACATGCGCTCCATTGAGAGATCTAGAAGCATTCCCTAAAGATCACCAATAATGTTTCAAAATGAGATGATTTTACCGTGGAGATGAGTGAAAGCCGGTGATTGAATGGAAACAAGTGGTTGATGGCGGCGTGTTGGTTGACGATCGAAAAGCGACAGCTTCGGATGGATCAATGGATTGATGGCCGTAAGAGGGAGAGATGGCGGGGAAGAGAGAGGCAAAAGTGGAAAAACCCTAACTGGCGTAACGCGGCTGGGAGGACGAGAGAGAAAGTCGTTGTCGTCCCAAAGGGAGGCAATAATGTTCCGGTGGTTTCTTACTACTGCCGCCTAGCCACATAGCATCCTCGGTCATTCGGGATATAGCAGCCTCAATACACTGCTTGACGGCCGTTTTAACCAAAACATGCCAAATGAAAAGATATCGCGGTACGTCATTTTAATTGCTCATCTAAACCGCCCCAATGTGGTAGCATGCGGGTGGCGTTTAGGTAAAACCGCCGATGAGTGCCGCTAAAATCACTAATTTCTTGTAGTGATCCCCATCACGCTCGAAATCACGCTGCTCCAACTACTGCAATAGAGCACGCCTCCACCGCAGGTTTGTCGCCGTCACGACTTGTTGGGTTTCATCAGCGGAACCATCGAACCCAGCATCGATGAACATCACCGGCGGCAAGGACTTCGCTATTCGCTCGTGGCTTTATGGCTCGACCGGCCGAGGAGATCTTCGAGATCATCATTGAGCTAAATCGGGCGGCATGCGAGACTTGGGCTGCGAGCGAGCGAGGTGCTCTTCCGTCGGACAATAAGGAGATCGCCTCGCTCTTCCTTGAAGCGAATTCGCAGAGATCATCCAAGGGGACATGACCATCGCCTAACTACATGCCGGGTGTATGATAAGGCTCTCGTCCTCAACATTCTTCACCGCTTAAACAAGCGGTTCTCCCTCTGACCACTGATCCCCACGTGATCCTTTTCTTAATTTTTTGTGCACCAGGTCTATCCTCGCCATGGCGGAGATAAAGGCTGACCCATGAGGCCGTCACGTGGTGGAAGGCACGTATCGCTATCCTCCACACGGAGCCTTGTTAAACCCCAGGTCCGGCATCAGTGAACTCTTCCCGACAAGCCGCGTGAGTCCCTCGGGGCGATGAAAAATGGAATAAATCCTCCAACAAATCTCTTGACAATGGGCACACGAACGCCGGCGGCAATAGCGGCTTCAACTCTCATTCGGGTGCCCTGAGGAGAGTCGTGGTTTTCTTTTCGGCCTATGGGGTTGACCATCACCCCTAATGGTCAGCCCAACTTGGGGACTCTCGGCGCAATGGTGTGGTGCCCGGCATTCTTGAGCCCCGGCCCCATCGCACCCTAGGCTCACGGCAGGAGGTCTCGTGTCGCTCGCACGCGGCCACTCAACTGCACTTTCAACTTGGGACTTTTACCGGCTCATCGCGAATGAGCAGCATGTCCATGCAGACCATCACGGTAGCTAGCTGGTGACTCGGGTGATGGACTCCGGGACCTCATCACATGTCCTCTAACATCGGTGATACTCGACTCTCCCAAACCTGCATTCGCCTCCTTTCATCACCAGTGTAAGCTGGATCACCTATCGCACATTCTCTTCCAAGACCCAATCGCACTATTCGCTTTTAAATAAAAGTTCTTATTGTTCCTCATATAGTCAAAAAATCTTCTTACATTCGTTAATTTACTCGAGATAATTCCTACTCTATTGAATTTGACTCCTTTGGTGTCAAGGATCTTCGTGCCAAGATCGATGCATCTTTGACGCATATAGTGGAGTGATCTCTACACCATCCCATCCACCAAGAGCCCGGCCCTCTCCACCTCTTCTTGCTTATTTCCTCCACCGATCTATGGGACCGCTCGTCTCGGCTATCGATTCACGGAATTTATCTTTTGTTCCTCAACCAGCTAAATGTAAAAAGTCGGGCCATACTCTTTGTCATGTCATGTCAATTGGGTAAACACGTTCGATTATCTTTAGTCATTTCTATTTCTTTTCCTCTTACATCCTTTCCGAGCTTTTACATCGCTGGATCCGTGGACTTCTCCCGCTTTCTAGCTCGTCGGTTTTCCAATACTACCTAGTCATTCTTGATGACGACACACACACTGCCACCGATTTTTCCTCTTCGCTATAAAAGTGACGTTTTCTACACCTTTCGACACTTCTTCCATACGCTCGTGCTCAATTCCCCAAAAAATATTCTAGCTATTTAAGCCGATGACTGTGGAGAATTCGTCAACTCGTGCCTCCGAACTATTCACCTCCCTTGAACCCTTCTACGCCTTTCTGTCCACACACTTCTCCTCAAAAGCAGGGAAAAGCCGAACGTGTCATTCATACTATTAATGCCATCATTCGCACTCTCCTCATTAAATCCAAACGATGCCATTCTCCTTCTAGGCTTGCTACCGCTACATACCTCCTCGATCGATGTCCTACCAACGCCCTCAATTCTTCCATTCCTTCCAACTTCTCTACAAAAAGACCTCCCTCCTACTGACCATCTTAGGGTCTTCACTGCTCTCTGTTACCCAAACACTTCACATGACGCATCCCATAAAGCTTGCATCACATTCATTGCCTGTATCTTTCTTGGCTACCCGAGCTCCCACAAAGGCTACCGTTGATATAACCCAGTCACTCGTGAAGGTCATCATTTCGGCATGTTGTATTTGATGAGGCCATTTTTCCTTTTGCAAATATGTTGCCACGTTCGTCACTTTCTTCTCTTGATTTCCTCTCAGGACGTCTTGGCTATGCAGTCACCGGCATGCATGGAACCCGTTGCATCGCGTGTATCCTCAACCAATAAGGACATCGATCTCCGCGCTGCGGTGGACTGCAGCACCCGACCTTGTTCCTCTTGGTGACCTGCCCACCACGGTCCGTGTACCCCTCGATCGTGCCTCCTCGCGGGTCTTGTCATCTCCTAAGCGGGCCTACTCTCCCGACAGCGGTTTCTCCCGTCACCCGCACCGGATGGCTTCGGGGCCTCCCTTGCGCTCGCCTCGGAGTTAGGCGCGCGGCGTGATCACGCGCCACCTCTAGCGAGTGACTTCAGCTGAGCTCCACCCGCCGCCTGACTCGACCTCGCTCCCGAGCCTCATCAAATGGTCGCAGGAGGGTCCCAGCGCGTAGCCAAGCCTCTTGAGAAGATGAATCACAGCCTCGGTTACTTGACTATTTCACCCCGATTCCTAAGTGCTATCGCTCTACTCCGAAGGATCCTCATTGGCTCCAAGCTATGATAGAAGAATATGAGGCTCCTCATGAAAAACAATACATGGTGCTTAGTTACACGACCAACCGCTGCTAATGTTGATACTGGTAAATTGGTTTTACAAACATAACAAGTTCCATGTTGCGGCACGCTTAGCTTGCTATAAAAGCGCAATGAGTTGTTCCCTGGGTGCAACGACCCGGTGCGTTGATGTTGATAGAGACTCTCGACAGAGTGGTGAAAGCTTAAGCTACCATCAGACGCTTCCGACTTGCTCGGCCTCACGCCTCCCGGCCGCTCATTGGATAGATGTCAAGAATGCCTCTCTCACATGGCTCTCTTGATGAGAGACGTGGCTCACTATGAGCAGCCCTCGAATTTGTGGATTTTTCTCCTGCCTCTCATGTTTTGCCGGCACACGTAGTGTCTCTGCATATGGTATGAGCAAAGCGCACTCGGCGGTACCCATTGCTTCACTTTCGGTTTGTCAAGCACCATGGGTCCATCGCTTTCCTCGGGCTTTGACTGCTTTCTCTTGTCTTGCATGCCCAGGCTCGACCATGCAGTGCTTGTTCTTTATGTTGAGGACATTATCCCTCCACATCCCTCTCTCAGCATCACTCTGCGGGATATTACATCTTCTCTTGGTCGCAAGTTCTCCATGTCTCGATCTTGGTGATCCTACGCTATTTCCTTGAAGATTTGTCACACCACGCACTCCTTAGGCAATGTTTCTCTCAATGCGAGCATGTTTGTGAGCTTCTTCGGGCTGCGTGTGGATAGCTCGAGGCGTAAGCCCCGTCACGACTCGTCGATACTCTTGCTAAGCTGCTGGATAAAGGTGCATCCGCGCTGATCCATCAGCCGAAGTTTTGGAGCCCCAAGCTCGCGCCTTGCAGATTCATCGTGCGGCTTCCGTCGGTTGCTATCGCATGTGCACGATCCAACAAGTAATATGTCTCTATATGCATATACTCCAAGGGAGACCTCATCTCCCGCCTCATAGCGTGTGTCTCCTAGAAATTCAAAGCGCACCCGGGTGCAGTATAGGCTCTCCTCGCATGCATCTCCCTCGCTAACTCGATCAAGCAGACTGACGCCTTGCCGATCGGGTCGATGCCCGACACTGACGCATTTACTTCTCTCTTTTGTGTGTTTCTGGAGTGACAACGATGATATCTTGTCTTCTAAAGCGGCAAAGCTACGTATCTACGCTCTAATGCAAAGGTTGATCACTGCGGTACGTTGCGCGTGCGCACTGAAAGTGTTGTTGGCTTCGGCCAGCTTCTTCGCGAGCTTCAATTCACCTTCTCTCTTCCCACCACCGCTGTCCGCTATAGCTGACCAGTGTCAGCGTGATTTTACTTGTCCCCCAACCTTGCAGCAACAACACTGAGCTTTGACGATGGCTTGCATTGAGATCGAGCATCTCCGCCGCTCGGGAGAAGGTTTCTCTGACGGGCTTGAGGTACTCTACATGTGCACCATCCTTACATCAGCTTGGTCGACATCATGACCAAGGGTCTTTCTTGGCAACTATTTACCGATTTCCGGTCCGGTCTTTTATGTTCATGCGTCGACCATCCGCACGAGGTGTTGGAAAGATAATACAACATCATCTATTGCCTTTACACTAGCTTGTTTCCTTGTATAACTTTTCCCATGTATGAGATTTTTGACCATACTTAGTCTTTCCATGCAAATATGCTTGCCATGTATAGATAATTGTTCTCCTGCAGGAGCAAGATCAATACAACCTACCGAGGCGCAAGGTGTGGCGTCTCTCCTTATTCTCCCTTTCTCTCGCATTAATTCACAATCCAGATCTTGTCACTAAAAAGAAATTATGGTTTAATATTATATTACCTTTTAAAGAACAACAAGGATTTTTGAAATGTTTATACCATAGTAGGTTTTAAGTTAGAAGAGGCACCTTCTAAAGGCATTAAAAGATAATATATGTTTTATTATAATATCACTAACTAAGTGATTGTTGGAATAGTGAGTTATATTATACTCGCGATACATATATGAAAGAAGTACGATTAAATTTTTATTCAAAACAATCACTTGGATTTTGGATAATCTTTTAGTTTTTAAATTTAATTAGATTATTATATGTGTTATTAATAATGATTAGTTTTATATTTCAAATGTTGCAACTTTTGAGAAACTTAACGATTCTCAAATGTTGCATCAATTCCAGGAAAAATTACAACTCTTGGAGAAGTACAACTATTCAATATCTATAAATATCAAGTTAACATTCCAAAAATCATATATAACTTTACTTCTCTCTCGCTTTTAACTTCCTTGAAACGTTTTTGCAGGGTTTCTAGAATTAATGTCCTAGAAACCTATTTGACTTTATGTATATCCCGAAGGAATCGGCCAAGCAAACTCACATCCAGTAACATTTTTGGGTGGTGGGGTTTACATAATTCCCTTAAGGACTGGTGAATACACGCATGCAAACCCTAGCATGTCTCAACAGAACCTAGCTGATAAGATACATGACGTGAAAATGGGCTACTTCTCCACTCATTTTATGGGAAATGTATGTGTAAATTAGAGATCTTAAATTATTACTCATGTTTAAGAAAGGATTTGAATAATTTTTATTCAGTTTTCTTACTAATCCAATTCAAGTTAGGCTTTCCAATACCATCGACGTTTTCGATCATATTAAAATTTTTCTATAATTCGATCTCAAACTAAATATATAAAACACCCGTAAATATTTTTAGAAAATTTTAATGGCAGAAAAAGGAAAAAGTATAAGCAGAGAATAAGATCCTTTTCATCTCTACTATGTCAGCAAGTTCAGCAAGTTCATGCACACTTTGGAAAATTTTATGCATGTAATTCTTTCCATGGACCTACTCGACTACTTGCAGAGAATGCCTCGACCATCTCTTCCACCCATTTTGGCTTGGACTAACCAAATTGACTAAATATTTGGCACAAAATTTTGATGAATTAATATTAATTAACATTAAATATTTTAAAATTTAAAATTTGAAATTATTTTTAATAATATATATATATATATATAGATTAATCGCTAAATATATTTATTTAAACACTAAATATTATTAAATGGAATTGGTGGGACACTAATTTGTTGTTTAATCAGAGAAATGGGGCTTATTAGAAATAACACTCCAACTTTGACCGGCAAATATGAACTTTGGATGCAAACCAGAATGTTTGGAACCTTATTGCAATCGGAAGATTTCGTCCAAGTGTGTGATTGAGATATGGCCCATGCATTGATCAAGGCATTTTAATTTGTCGATACGTGGTCAAGATAAGCGCGTAGGATCAGAGCATTATGCTTTTTATATATATCAGAAATGTGGACAACTAGAGTAGGGTTTGAACTTTTCCATCTTAAATTTGAAATATCGATAAAATTAATATCCCTACTTTGTTACAACATTAATAATTTATATACATCTATCCTACTCTCGGACAAAATAACATAACAAATATATATATATATATATATATATATTTATAAATATATATTCAGCACTTTGCATGTAAGACATGGTTATTACTGTTTCGTCTTTACCATAATCATTGTTTACAAAAATAATAAGTTATTGTTTTGAATTAATGAAAACGGTTCAAAAATAATTATGTGACCACCAGGTGTATTTTGTTTTTCCTATTTGCAGAAAGTTTTCTAAACTAAGACCAATTTTTAATAGATTTAATACGGTGAAATTATCTGAATAGTCTTTTTACATTTTTAAACATATCTTTGTAATATACCTCACTTTAAATTATAACCTTTTTAGTCCCTCTAATACGTTTAAGTGAGCTATACAGTGCCCATGATGGTTAGTGTTAAGGTTTAGGATTTAGGGGAACCGATATGATTAAATTAAAATTGTAAAACGATTAAAATAGCTATAATTCAGTGTAATTTAGAAAGTAGAGTGACGATTTTAGTGGAATTAAATCATATAATATATATATATATATATGTAACCTGATCTTTAACAGCACGCTCCCATTAAAAGCTGTTAAGGATATAAAGATATACCGCACATACTTAACGACTAAAGATAAATCACCATACTATATAAATTTTGAAGGGAGTAATGCACAACTTCTACAAAAATTTTATTGTACTTTTGCGAGTTGAAAGGATCTTGGGTTACACAAAACCACGTGAGAACCCCACCAAACAACCAAGAACGAGCTAGTCTTTTTAATCCTCAAATCACATGGGTTTTCTTAATAAATAAATAAATAAATACACAATGCAGTGAATGACAAATAAGCAGTTGCATGACATGGACTAAATACGAGGTCTTAAAAGTTGACGTTAGCGCTGATGACAAGGAAAATGAGGGAAGTTTCTTAATTATATTTGCTCGTGATTGATCTCAATCCAATTTTGAAAGACATTAAGTCAATGAAAAGTGGTTTATGATGTTCAGTAAATCTAATCAGATGATAATTTGTTTGTAAGTTAGCATAAATTTTTGTATAGTTTTTAATGTAAATTATTTAGGATTAGTTTGGCCACTCATACACTCAGCTCATTATTATGTTCCACCTAGCCTCAACCTCCACGATATGGACAAAAAGTGCTTTACTGCTCAGCCCTATTATTATGTTACTCTTGATTGAACACTTTATATAACATTTATAAAAAGTGGATAAACCACAATTTTATTACCAGTCAAAAATCACAAAGCAAAGGAACAACAAAAGTACAAGTGCTTCAATCAAGATGGAGACAAACAAACAGACAATCAAAAACAAGCACACCAAAAGTAAAAAGACAAACACAAATCCCCGGGCCCTAGGAGAGTCTTCTCCCATAGACAAAAACACAGCGGAGCGTAGAAGGAAACTAGCCCGGGTGGTCGATCTCGTAGGTCCCGGGTCTCGTGGTTGCGCTCATCGTCTCATGGGTGAGGGCCGAAGTGGATAGACCTCCTCATCGCGCCTCAGCAGTCCCAAGTTTTTGTCTCTATTGGCCACAGTGAAGCTAAAAACCAAAAGTCAAATGTCAGAAGTGTTTAAGATAGTTGAATGCAAATTAGGAGTTTATAATTGAAAATGCATTAATTTCTAGTTAATCGAAATATCTTGATAAGGGCTCTAACTAAAAGATTTATTTCAAAAACCAAGACTGAAGGCTGAAGATGAGAAAAGCCAAAAGTTCCCAAAGATAGCCGATGCAAAGTGATAGTAAATGAAGAGAGTGATCACTTGACTCACATCGGTACGATGAGGCAAAGGACACATGTAACCGTGGGAGAGTATCTGTATATAAAAATTAATATATTTTATTTTTTCTTTCTTTTTAAAAAGTGAATAAGACCAAAGTTGGTTAGTCTAAGTGATAGAGGGGTGTAGACGTGTGGTGACCGAAACAAATTTTGAGGTTTTGAATTTTATGTATGTAAGAAACTACCTTATTTTATGAAGCCCTGAAATCTTGCCCAGTAATTTATGAAAAATAATAATAAAATAAAAATGATATTAAAATAGTATCTTTATAATGTATAATAAATTTAGGATAATGAAAGTCTTTTAGATCTTAAATAAAAAACATTCTAATTACTAATTATAATCAGTCAACCATCGAATGAAATTTCAGATGGTACGTGACATCAGATGTCAGTGAAGCGCTACGTGCTCAAATTCTCCCAAAGCAGATCGTATTCCTATGTAATCGTCTCATACATCGCTTATACGAGATTCTTATATTATTCTCTACTGTATCGTATATCGTATCATCACGTCTCCAAGATTGCTTTCGACGATATTTATATATTCATAGCGCTTGCCGCTCCATTATTACTAATTACGAATTGAGTAACTTTAGTTTATTACAAAGAAAATAATATATTTATATATTTAATAATATGTAAAACTAATCACTATAAAATAATAATCATCATCATCAACCATACTAAACAATTTGCTAAATCATAGTGCAGCAAACACAAATTCTAGACTTGTGACATTGTCATGTATGGTGACATGAGATTGCATTATTGATTTATTTCTAATATATATATTTTCTAATAAATATTTGCTCACGTGCAAAATAATAAAAATAAAAATAAAATAGGTAATCTTAAAAAGTGTTCTAATGCTGTATCAAGTAAAAACTCCACTAAATATTGAAAATGATTTTGCTCTTATGTTCTTCATTTTTATTTTTGAATTTTCACAAAACTTTGCGGACCAATTCTTGGTTTTATTATTGGTTCAATTTGCTTTGTCAGGTTGATAAATAATTAGTTAGTTTAAGATTGTGGAGTTTTAAATGTACAATTGCATTTTAATTAATTAATAAATTTAAATAATAACAGTAATAAAAATTTATCAATAATAATAAAATATCATATATTGAGTTCAAGCTGCAATTGAACTTCTCCATCTCATCATTTTAATGAATGAAAATATTTGCCCTTTGAAAAGTGGACCAGTTTTTAATTTATCTTTAATGTATTGGTTGGGCCTTGACTTTGAGAGAGGACCAGGAGACAAGTGCATTGAATTTATCTTTTAATGGTCATGACTCTTGAGTTGTCTTGGACTTGGTTATCAAGATAAAGAACAATTTATTTAATACATGTTTAATTTTAATATTTTGGGTACAAAAGCTCATTTTATTAATGACCATTTTTCAATGTCATTGTCAACATAAGCAATGACTTCATAGAGTAAGAAATTTATGCATCTTAGACTGACTATTTTATTAACATAAAATTTAAAAATCAGAGTAGAAGATGACATACACTACAAGAAAAATTGACCTGCGGCCAAATATTTGCGATGACTGCTCTGAGCAACCCTTGCAAAATGTATTTTTGCTACTCAATATAATTTGTAGTCGAGAAAAAGCTATAAGCTTTCTTACGTAGCGACAATCAAAAGTCATCGCAAAAACTATAGGCATTTGAGCTATCACTTTCTTTTGGTCGCTAAATACTATGTTTTTGCAACCAAGAACAATATCCATCGAAAAAGTATGATTTTTGCAACCAAACAAATTCCCTCGCAAAAACAATGTGTTTTTGCAACCATTCAAAATGCAGTCGGAAAAACTACTGATATTTTGCGACCAACAATAATGCCCTCGCAACAACAATGAGCTTTTGCAACAAATATTGATGTTCGTCGCAAAAACTATAAGCTTTTGTAATGACAAATTAAAATCATTGCAAAAACCATTAAGCATTTAGAGTACCACTTTTTGTTGCACATACTATAAGATTGTGAGATAAATTGTCATCATGGTCACAAAATACTATGATATTTTGCAACCAACAATGATGAATGTTGGAAAGACAACGAGGTTTTGCAGCCAACCATAATATGCCCTCGCAAAACTATGAGCTACTGCCAACAACATTGATTGTCAATCGCAAAAACTATGATCTTTTGACACAATCGTAAAAATTGTGCGATTTGCTAACAATATAATTGTGAATCGCAAAAACTTTGAGCTTTTGACATAATCGCCGGGTATCATTGTTAAAAAAATATGAATTTTCGACCACCAATAATGGAATAACAAAACATGCAGACAAACATGGCTAACATCGATGCAATAATAATTATAATAGTAATAATTGTTGAGCTTTTAATTAGTTTTTGTGGTATGATCTTATAACTTGAACAATAATTCCATCAATAAATATTTTCAACATATACTGAAATTTTATAAAACCTACACAAATCTTTTGAAGATGAAGCATACTAAAATTTGTTCAATACTGACGAATTTCACAAAACAAAATTATTATTCCTTTAAACAAAAATTAAAAATAATTCAAAAATTACTTTTCTATATTCATATGATATTATAATAACTACTAGTAATAAAATGGATATCTTGTGAATAATGTTTCACATCGACAAACTTATATGTTATATCTGCATCATAAGACATATATAAAAATATATCCAAATTTCATAGCCCAATGTGATGGCTCTAAGCTGCATAACATCCCAGTCCTAGGCCTGGTCCCAACTTTTAAATAGATAAATAAATAAGTAAATAAATAAATAAATAAATCTTAATGAAATTTAAAATAAATCAAAATATTTACTAAAGAATCAAAATATTAGGTTCAACCAATTGATTAGCACTTTAATTTTTATTTTCAACTTAATAATATATAGTTTTTCCTATATATAATATATATAGAGTAAATAAGTTTTATGTTGATATTTTCACTCAGCATCCACATAAAAAATAGGGAAAGAGAAAAGATAGAGACCGAGATAATAGTGTTGAGAGATAATGAAAAATAGTAACAAAGTAACAATAACTAAACGTTGTGACAGAGTTGTTTGGTTGATTTTTCAATTGTAGAAGATTGCCCCTCATATATATATATATATATATATATATATATATTATATAATATCATCAATTTAAGCTTCAAAATATATGAATATTCTTCAAACTCAACCTAGAAAAAGCGTGTTTTTACATAAATGTTCAAATATAATCTTGTAATTAGGTAAAGAAAAATAAAGAAAATTGAAATTACATATGAAGCATGAAAAATATCTTAGTAATCTCTAGTTAATTATACTGATTTTTATTTTTAAAAATACAAGCATGAAAATCAATACTGAGACAATCATATTTTTGTTCATCATACTCTTTCCCTTTTTTGAGATGATTTATCTTGGCAATTTTTTCAAAGGAAGATGGCCACCTAAAATATCAATTTAATTTTTAAACACAAGGAATTCCTTGAAAAATTTTATAAGGGGTAATAACATGGAATCATACAATGTCCGATCAAACATTGAGATGCAACAAGAAAGAAAAATTTACAATTAAATTGCACTGAATAGTCTATCTATTTCAGATATCATTCCTCATTTTCTCTTGTAAGTGAAAGAACAAATAAGACATGGAACAAAAACATTACAAAGTTCTTAGACCTCTAAGCATTTTTGCTGCAATATTTCCATGATCTCCTGTTATGTAATTTCCAAATCCTGATTGGAAGGAGATGAAAATAGTTTGATATTAAGTAAGAATACAAGATGGGAAAAGAGGTAAAATTGCATGGTACTTCCACAATCAGAGCTGAAGATAAAAATCAGTTGATTTGAATCAAGAGTTCTCTCATCTTCATAATCTTGAATCAAAATACTATTTTTCAGTGGTAGAAAAGGTTGGTGAAGAATCTGGATTAACATTAGGTATGTAGTGATTCTAGATTTATAAGTATCCCTTCGTTATCTTCTCTTTGCAACTCCTTGAATACTCCATGCATCATCTGATAAGTATTTCCCTGCATGAGAAGACCTTTTTGAGTCTCTAACCTTTTTTCGTCTTGAGTCTCTAGTCTTCCCTGTTCCTCGGTTTCACTCTTTTCATGGCCTCTCGGGGCCATCACACTCCCATTCCGTTGCTCGGAACCCGCCCCGTGTCTCCCCAGGCAAATGTTGTCAACACGAACTCTAAGCCTTCTCATCGTGGAAATTCCTATGCATTTCAGTGAGATCACTCGATAAACTCAAGACTTCTTCCAAATCCTTTGTCACTATTGACTACGATCTTTGAGCTACTGCCAGAGATGCAATGCAAACCTCTTTATATGCTAAGTTTTTGGGGAAAAATCTCCCACTGACCAAACTAATCTTGCTCTTTGCAGATGCTTGGAGAGGACTCGGGCGTTCTCATTGTCGATCTTCAAAATGGCTACTACTACTATCGGATGTGAATCGCTGGACATGGTCAACCATCTTCGACTTGCTCCTTGGAAAGAGTCCTTCCGGCCTGCCTTTGAGAAGCTCTCAATGGCCATTGCTTTGATCTCAGATTTTCCATCTCCCTATGGAACTACGGATCGGGTGATATCTTAGAAATGGTGGCCCTCTCGGTTTGGCGAGGGTTCTCAAAGTTGACGATCATTCTCTAGATCGCTCTCGCAGGCGAAGTTTGCTTTCGTGTTTGTGTGGAGGTGGACCTCTCCACTGCAGACTTGGCACTGGTTAATTATGGGGATCGATTCGGTCTTTGTGCTTATTCTCTATGACCGATGTTTTTTGGCTATAGTGGTAGAATCGGTCATGGTGAGGCCCTACTTCGCTCTTTCTCCACATCCCTCTGCCTGGAATACCACACCGCCTGACCGAAGCTCGCTTCGAGGGGCGTGAGCGCACTCTCCCGACATGCAGTTGATGGGGCTGGAAAGGAGCTGAGTGGTTAGTCATGCCGAGCCGGTTCTCACCTTCGCCGATTATTGATGTTCCCGATCGAGACTTTGGTCAGTGATTGATTCCTCGTAACAAAAGCTCCCGAGCTCCGGGGTGCGTGGGTGGGAGATGCTCTTTTCGGCCTTGTTCACGTGGCCAGACCAGGCATCCTTAGCGATGGTCCAAACTCTAAGATCTCTCAGAGGTCTCCCACATCGACCCAGTCGACACGTGTCTCTTGCATGCCTGACCTTGACTCGAGATGGTGGGTTGTCTCGCCCTGCATGCGACACGTGGTCAGGCGTTTCTAATGGTGGACGTCCAGTCAACTTTCAAAAATCCTTTTGGTTTGGAGCTGCATTCAGCTAATCCTGCTTCTCACGCCCAGCGTTCTCTCTCACGCCCGGGACCCTACTGCTCACCGCTCTACCGCATCGCAGCCCATTCCTTCTAACTTGCATAATGAGACTCATCCATCTCTCGGGCTCCATCCCGAGGAGGAGAATACCTGCTTGGACTCGAGAGGATGGGCCGTTGGAAATGTGAGCGTTGGCTCCGCCAGGTTGCCTCCAGCGTCATCGTGACTCACCGGTCACTTCTCGGCTTCTAACTTTCCTCATCTCCTCGAGTTCTCCTCCCCCTCGGCGAACAAGATGGATCACGGTGATTTGCCATCTCTTGCATTTGACATCGATAAAGGTGACCAAATGTTACTCTCGCCGGAGCAACACTGGAGACCCTTTTCCATGGAGCTCTTCTCGCCCGATTCCAGGCTATTCGGTTCTATTATGGAACCCGGGCGACGATATGATCCTTGGTCAGTTTTCAAAAGGATATTAAACTGAAAGCCTTAGCGAGAAGAGGCCACTCCGTGGAGTGCTTCTCGTTCAAAAGAAAGGCGAAAGCCACTAACCCTTATATTTCTCTCCCATCCTTACATTCCGCGGATCTTAAAATACTTGGAATTGTGGGGTCTCGCAAACAAGAAAACTCGGGGATCGTATCCCACGGCGTCGTTCGTAGACTCAAGCCTAGCCTCACCTCTGTCTTGTTGAAACTAAAGCCGGACATTGATCAGTATCCAGCGCATACTGTAAATCCCTCTCTTATCGCTACGGTTGGGCTGCCACATCTTGATTGGTCCCCTCAGTATCGCCGTTCTCTGGAGCGTGATATTGGTGTTGTTTGTTACTCCGATTGGCTAACTCGAGATGTGATGCTACATTTGGTAATTTCCTCAGCGGAACAACATCCAGCTGGATCCTCTACCCTAGCGATCTACTAGCTGCGTATTATCCACTTCAAAAACACTACTTGGCTCCTTAAAATTATACGGTATGTCTTCCCTAAACACCACGGCTCCATGCTGGGGATTTTTAAACGCTATCGTCTCCTCAAATGAGCACGGTGAGTGTTTTCTTTTATGCAACTTCATCCTCTAAAGCTTCCCGCTTCTCCCTGCTTTATTGTTAACAATAACCTTATTGACCTTAGCTTTTGTTGGCCCTAGCTTTGGTACGATGCAATGGTAAATGCTGTGGTCTTCAGTGAGCCCAGGCTCGTCTAAAGCAGAATACCTTACCAGAATCCCGGCCCAGGTTACCGCAATGATAATTTCTCGATAACCGTCTCCCTCGCTTTCCATCTCACGAGTCGTTCTCCTATCTTTACTCTCGGGTCAAACTCTTCCACCTACTCGATCTAGCTCTTGGTTTTGAAAATTTTTGGTTGGATTATCTTTGGTTTTGCCATGATTACATTTCTGCAGGCCAGAGTGCTTACTCTCTCGACTCTAATCCTTTGCGCTCCTTTACGATTCTATTTCTCTTTACTAAGAAAAACCTTTTTCGTGGAAATCCTCCAGGTGCCCACACTCTTTGATCACAGAAAGTGCAGAAACATTGAAGTTGAGAGATTCAAACAAATCGAGGAGGCATACATGTTTGCTACGGCCTTGATCCTTAGCTTCATACTTGGCTGCAGCTCGACTAACTAGACGTTCTGTGCCCGGTCGAAACTCTATCTCTTTGGGGTCGGCATTGAGAAGATGCTTTGGATGTCGGATCGTGCCGTAAACTCGAGTTTTTCACACTTGATCGAAAATTCAGTCGATCGCCACAAGGTTCTTGCTACACTCCTCCGGGTACTATGCGTTTGGAAATCGTACTGCGATTGAAAAGCTGTTTTACGGATAGAAAACCTTTGGCGTTCTTAGATCCCGCTTCGATGTGAGGCCTTCTTTAGTACCATTCAGGACTGACTTATGTGATTACGGAGGATGAGGAAGGCGGCTTTGATGGCCGATCTCAAAAAGTCTATCAAACGCTCGTTTCCTTGCCTCAGCAACGGAAAGAGTCACGACGGCTCCAGGATAGCCTTAACGTTGGGATACACGTATTTGGAATATTCTTGGTGATCATCTCTTTAATCACGATTTCTCATCCTCTGCGTCCGCTCTTCCTCCTTCTTGGGGTAAAACTTTTATTGCTCTGCAGCCCTAAGAAAGATAACCGTCTTATGCGTCTCGATTTCAGTCCTACATCTCTGCGTGACTTTTGCTCTAGGAGTTCTCTCTAAAATTCTCGCTGAAGTAAATCTTAGGCTAGTCTTTTGCATAAAGCTTATCGATCCTGACGAAGCGGGATTCCCTCTCGCGGTTGTGGCTCTTGGGTAATGTCATCCATTAGGCGTGGTGATCCAGCTACAGCTGAATTTGAAGTACCCACCTTGCCTCTGGGATGATGCATTTAAAATGGTGATAGTGAGCCTTTGATGCTGCGTTAGATGGAATCGTCGTTGCTACTGCCTCGAAGATCGATTTTCCGGATATTTGGATTGCTTGGATCCGTGACATATCTCCTCTGCCTCTTTCTCTTTTCTTATTAATGAGTCATGCTTTCTCCCTGGATAACTAATGTGAAAGTAGAGGATTAAAGGCGGGGAGACCCGTCTCCAGCTTCTTTTTCTCTAGTTGCAGAAACTGTCGAGCACGTTCTCCAGCAAGCTCTTTACCACCTTTTCTCTTGTCCCAGGTTTTTAACCCCTACTCTTTCCCATAGTTTTTAACCACGATGCTGCTTGATATTGATCTACATGCACAGTTTTGACCAACTTGCCTTCCGCGTAGGTCGGCTCGAAGCGTGCCTTTTCGCGTCTACTCTCTACTCACTCCCATCGCAGAGTGCGGCCCCGATCCTTCTACGTCTGCTGATCCTATTTACTACAACGGGTGCGACAAAAACTTTCGACTCCATCTCTCACCATCCTGCAGGGTTTTATTAAAGGTCTAACTCCTCTTAATTACTGGGCGTCCCCATTTCTCACTGATTGCACTGTCCTCTCTTTTAGTTCTCTCATCATCCATCCAGTCGAAAAGCGTCTGACTTGCTGGAACCATGCTTCGCTCTCTCTCTCGCGCTTTGCGAGTCACTCTTCTCATGAGTTGCATTTTCCACTTCAGAATTACTTTCTCTCGGGTTAATGCACCTCCGGATTCCGACTCATCGGTCAGTTTCTAAACTTGGAACCTTTCTGGGAGTAACGCGGCTGATGCTCAGTAGCTTCCACTCTGATAGGTTTGAAGGTGGATACACTACGCCATCGCGAAGCGGTCTCGAGAGAGCCTTAGGCTTGTTAGAGGCATTTCTCTCATGGCGAGAACATTTTGCTATTTTAAATTCGGTCGAAAGATCACGGGTGGATATTTTCAAACACAAAATATTCAATTGGCGTCCCAGCAGTTTGTTGCTCCTACTAAATCTTCTTGGTTTTCTAAATCCGATTTCCTACGTTTTGCTTTCGAGTGTTTTATGCATCTTCGTATCCTTAGTGCTAATCCTAATGCTTTGGACTTGTTGAGGGATCACTGTACTGTTGGACAACCTTCCTATCTTGTTCAGCCAACTTATCCTAGCATGACTTTAACTTTGAAAATTTGCATTTTTGGGACCTCGAATTTCTTGTGGGCGGCCTTAACCCTACCCTTATTCACAGCATCTTTGGCTCGGCCTAGAGCTGGGATTGGATCGATACCGTAAGTTTGATCTCGATTCCTATAACCCTTTGAGTTTGGGCCTGCACTCTCGTTTTCCTCGATTCACTAGCTGCTTTGTACTATAGTGCTTGATCTCTTGATATTGGCCCTATGGCGAGTTTGGAGCGTCCATTTGGAAACTTTGTAGTTTTGCCTCGCACTAAGACTTTTATTTGGAAGCTTGGTCGCGGTAGCTCCCTCACGGAGTTATCTTTATAATCTTAATGTTATTTGGCATAGGTGTCCAGTTCTGTGGTTTTGGTTCACGGGCGGCCTCTCGTAGTAGTTTGGAATTGACGCCAAAATTATTCGGCTAGAGTCTCTCGCGTACTTCTTTTCGATTTAGGATCAATTATTATTCTACAGTTTTGTTCGAGATGGCTTGGCTCACTTCGAGATTTTACCTCTACATGATTTTACGATGATTTTTCAAAGCTCTTATTGCCGTGATTGCTTGGATTAGTTTGAAGATCGTTTGTAATCTTATCTTTCAAAAGCGGCATCATTTCATACCATTTACTCATGAGCTTGGCTCTCTTGTCGGGATTTCTTCAAATCGGTTGGCAAAGATTTGAGGAGTTTTCTTACCGTTCTCTAATTTTAGCCCTTGGAGTTCTATTAATCTCTTCACAGATGCATCTTGGTCAAGTTCTTTTGTGAGTTGTGGCTTTGCTTTATTCTTTATGTTGACTGGCAGAGTCTTACTTGCGAGTTACGTAGGCGTTGCTCGGTTCTCCATTTTCTGCTGAGATTGGAAGGAATATTAGGCATGAACACATAATAATGTCAATCTACAAAACTACATAACCACTTCAAAATGTTATAGGAAAACCAAGTAAAGTTTGTTTCTAGAATATCGAATATAGCATTAGATCTGCTTCCTTGAGCTAAAAGTTTCATTTTGGTATTATAAAGCTAGTATTTAAGCGAAAATGGACTAATGGTTAGTACCACTCTACCCAATTCATGTAAAGGCAATCCTTCAATCCTTACTTAAGCATAAGTATAATTGTGATGAAATGCCTCTTTTATGAGTGATAGTACTACCGAAAGGAATAGAGGAGCAAGTCGAGAACTCTCAACTCTGTGAGAACAAAGAAGAACAAAATGTCTTGGCCATATATTAGATATTTATTGTAGATAAGGTTATGCTTTATAGATCCTTCCAGTGGGACATATGGAAAGACCGATCCATTCTATAACTAAAAAATTTCGGCTATAATTTCGATTGATGAGGATGGCGGTGACAACACGATTGAGTCCCTCCTCAAGGCGGTCAAATAAGCTGGCGTAGTAGAAACACGGTAAATCAATTCATTAAACAACCCCAATGATAAAAGCCAAACTATCAAAACAAAATAGATTGTAGAATAAATGTATCACCCCGAACCCGGGCTCCCGGGCAGGTTGTTGACGAACTGACGTGCACCCTCTGAAAATTTGAAGCAAAGTAGATGCTCTGAGGCGCCGAAGCACGATCCAAAACAAAACAAACATATATCCGAGCGATGGAAGAAAGAAATTCTAGCCTACCAAAACCCCTCAAAGCTACTTTACTTTCCTCATATCACCCTCAATCCAGAGCCATAAGCACAAATATAATGTAAATTCAAAAATAATTTCATAAAAACAATATCACTCTTTTGAATATCTGATAAACTAGCTTATTTAAAAATTTTTAAAGTATTTAATTTTAAATAGAATTAATTAAGTTAAATTTTTAGATATTTTTAAAATAAAAATTTTCTTTTAAATTAACCCAATATTTTATAATAATATCTTAAAACGCATTTTAACCCCAATCAAAACGTCCATTTGGACTTTTATTGCCCATGCTCTTTTTAAAAGACCAGTGAAATACCAATACTTTTGCTTGTTTTCATTTTAACTTTTGACGTTGAAATACCAATAATTTGTTTTTCAAATAATTAGATAAATTATAAAAAAGCGACAGCCAAATAAGAAAGTGAACGATCAATTTCTTCCCACGATATTGATTAAAAATAAATAATTTATCTATTTTATAAAATAATAATTAATAATAAATAAATAAAATTAAAAATTAAAAAGGAGAAGAATCTCACTCGCAACTACTAGAAAAATCTTGCTGAGTTCCGACAAATTGGTAGACATCAATTCATCCCAACATCCTTTTATCACCTCAAAACAGTTCATGCTCTCATCCCTAAATCATTTATTATTCCAAATCAATATAAATAAATATTTTTAATAAAATAAATAAATAACAATAACAATAAACAAATAAACATCATTCTGTTCCTGTACTGTTCTTGTGACTGTCCATACCTTGTAACGTTGAGAAACAACATCATAGAAGCCAGTCAAGGGACAATTTTATCAAACTGTAAAATTGGAGCTGATGATGTCAATAGCTCCCATTGCTATATGTGGATACTTCAATCTAAACCATGCAGTCAACACTATTCCAGCAACAACAAAAATTATATTTATATATATATAGTTATCGATAAAAAATTAAAGATCCAGCCCAGTGCAGGAACAAAGATACGGTAAAGGCATACATACTTCCACCATAAGAGGCACCAAAGATGACAACCGGAGCAGCCTCAGCCGAAAGATTGTGCTTCAAGCTCCTGATGAGCACAGCGTAATCTGCCAAAGCTTGTGTCAGAAGTGAAGTAACCAAGATTGTGGATGGAAGTATCTCCGAACAGTATAGAATCACCATAAAAGCGATGCTGCAACATCATGATCATGCAAAGTTAGTATTCAACAAAAGATTGAGATCAATAAAAGGAGTTATATAAAACAACTAGCAAATTAAGAGTGATGATGAAGAAGGACCTCAATGAGAGACAATGAGAGCGTTGAAGATGGGAGCTATATCAGACAAGCCACAGTTGGAGGCCAACAATTTGATGTCATCTTCAGCACCGGCGTAGACAAAAGATGGGGAGGAAGAAGAGGACCAGAAGATTGGAGTTGATGAGGTATCTTTTGGGAATAGTTTGGAGGAGTTTGGAGTGAAGGTGAAGTGGTCTAAGACTTGTGGGAAGTAGTGAGTGGTGTAGGGTTGAGTTAGAAGCTGATTTCGTTGGTTTAAGTTTTTCGGAAAAGATTTTTGTTTTAGGGTTTCAGGGGAATAGTATTGGCATGGAATTCACTCTTGTTGTTGTTGTTGTTGTTGTGAAGGTGGTGATGATGATGATGAGAATAGAGTATTGATGCAGAGACGAAGACATTTCTCTCTTTCTTTTTGATCCACCAATCTACATATATCCATGCATCTCTCCAGCCTATATATATATATATATATATATATATATATAATGAAAGGAGAAGACGATTGGAAGGCTAGGTTTTTCTATTTCCACTTCTCATGGCAGTGTGGGAGCAGTTTTGTAACGTTTTTGTATTTTTGCTTTTTAATGTTGTTTTTCTGTTCTGTCCACTTCTAGTGGATGTTTTGTTATATAATATTTTTAATGAATGTAGTTTATCATCTTAAAAAGAAAATAAAAATAGAAGTTAATTTTGTATGAGCGCTAAAAATAATATTATTATTTTTAAAATTTTAAACTAATAATAAACTTGATAACTAACTATTTTCCCTTGATATTATACATATTTTCTTAAGAGAACTACGAGTATAGCTATTTTTATTTATATAATTTAAAATTTTAAAAAATAGTAAAAATTTATTAATTAAATGTTGTTTTTGGAATTATAAAACAACTATTTTTTTAAAAATTTAAAAAAATTATATTTTGAAATGGAGGGAGCCCCGGAGTTATGAAAAATGATGTAGGTTGATCTTTGAAGAGTTTTGTTTTTATTTTTATTCAAAAACAAAAATTTACTTTTTAAGTGGGGTTTGTCAAGTTTCTTGAGATATTATTAAAGTTTACGAGAAACACATGCTTATAATTATCTTATTATTTAAATATTAATTAAAAATAAGATTATAATTTGAGAATTCTTACTAACTTTAAGTTAGAGTTTGAGTAGACTTAGTCTAATTGGCATGTTTAGCGTGGAGAAAGTGGTTATGTGTCCCATCAATGTCATGCTCAGTTTTTGTTATTTTATTAAGGTCGAAATATCAAAAATAGACTCTAGTTTGATTTTTCATCTTTTTAGTCTTTAATATAAAATTCGTCTTTTTGGTCGCTCGTATTTGATCGATTTATCGTCACTCTTGATCACTCCGATTGACATAATTTTGCTGGTCGCTCGATGTGACTAGAGTCAGAAGAGAGAATGACGCTGAAATCTGAGGATGCCAAAAAGACAAAATTTCTACGTTAAATGATGAAAAATATAAATACGAGAACAAAAAATGAATTTTTACAGTAAAGGATGAAAATATGTAATTCTGATAATGCAAAGAGCAGTATTAGAGGAATAAAAAGGATTGAAAAACACTAAAAATATAAGTATCGTTTTGATATTTGACATTTTATTAATATGTTAGTGTGATATTAAGTCATTTTTATACAACTAAAAAGACTAAATTCTTTATTTATTTTATCTTTTTCTTCTCCGATATTCAATAATATAAATTTAGCTATGGCCAATTACCTCTTACTCTATTTATATAAAACAAATTTATGTAGAGTATTCATTTTAAAAGGAATTTAAAAATTAAATTTTAAATCCCATAAAAAGTAAGAGTATAAGTGCTTGTGATTGTACTCTTTTCACTTCCCTTAAGTTTGGAAGGAGTTATAGAATTTGTTCCCTAGAATATTCATTTTAGAAAAAGATATGAGATCAAACATTAAATCCCCTAAAAAGGTGAGGGTATGAGTACTAGTTGAGCTTGCGATTATGCTTTTCTACTTGTGCACGCTCCTCAATTAAGTTTTGGGAGGAGGGTGGGCTTGTCACCCTATTTGTTATCTATAATAATAAATATGAAATGGCATGCCATAAAAAGAAATTAATTAAATCAAAATTATTAAAATTACATTTTTGCCTCATTAAACAAAAATTATTGATTAAAAATTATTAATTATAATAATTAAAAGTGCACTAACACTTCCTCTTATTGAGATTTAATTATATAAAAATCAATCATTTAATTTATTAATTAAAATAATTAAAAACTAATAATAATTTAAAATGAGATATTTTAATTTGAATATTTTATTATAATAATTATTTTTAATAATAACATTCAAAATATTTCTAAATAAAAATTTATTTTTCATTAATATATATATGATTGGATTAATGTATGTTACGTTTTGAGTAAAGCATGATAAGAACGATAAGGATATGATAAGACTTTATTGGCCCACTTTTATCCTCATGATAATGAATTCTATTAGGGGGATTTAGGATATGATAAAATTAAATTTATAATTACTGTCCTATTATTTGTTTCTCTCTTTACATAGGATTTTATTGTATCTTATGCTTGAGACAAAAACTTATCAACAACTATGTAAAGACACTCGATTTCTATTATTTAAGTAGGACTTTTGACTATGAAGTTGTTAAAAAGTTTCTCTGCCGATCCGAATATGTTATTTTTCTTCTAAAAACTCTTTTTATCATACCTTATTTTTGGTTTTTCCAAATGATCAAATTGATTTTTGATATTTATTTTTGCTATATTTATGATTTTTGTGTATGATTTTTCTCAACAAAAAGTATGAACTATAATTTTTGAAAGTTGATGATATTGCAATTAATATATTTGTGGACATTATTTATAGGTTATTTATTTTTAAAATTTAATTAAAAACTAATAAATATATAAATAAATAAATCATTAAGATAAAAAATCCAGTCTATTTTAAAAAAATATAACTGTATCATAAAAGCTAATTTTGTATATTTAGTTATTTACATATCATTCATATTTATCATGTCACTATCTGAGCCACTCAAACTAAAATAGGGATAACAGAGATACTATCTAATGAGCTTTATCCGATGGCCACTAAATGTAGAATATGATATGAGCACATCATGCCCATATCCTTTTTAGTTTTTATATAAAAATAATTTTGTCATGTTCCCCCTCATACTTTTCTTTTTAATTCCAATAAAATATTCTTTTACCCAATCATAGTTTTCATTTCTATTTTTATTCCTATAGTCTCATTCTCATTTTCGTTCCATTCATATTCTGCGAACCAAATACACCCTGGACCTAAGTGCTTGTGTTTATGGCTATACATAAAGATGATCACAAATATGCCCTTGCAGAAATTTGGAATTGAATGAAGCTTGTGGATGAGTTTGATGGTGTATTTATATATATATATATATATATATATATATACATTTATGAAAAATGTTTAAGAATGAGAGAATGAGCCGCCTAGTTAATTATTAAGGACATAAGCACTACATCTAAGTATATTAGTCACATAACTAGGTAATAAGGAAAGCGAGTATACATACATCCAACCATAATAGTCCAAACCAACAAAAAAATTAAATTCATTTATTCTATTCTCTTATATCAATGGACTGGGTATTCACAACAACAATAGTTTCGGACCTGATCTTGATGTTCGTCATTATATAATATTGTTTTTATGAAATAAGTAACTTTTATATTTTATATTTTTGTAAGTAGTTTATTATCTAAAGTAATAATTAGGATTAACATATGATTCTATTTAAAAAAATCATAGAACATACTATTTAATTTGAATTCAAATCTAAAAGTATTATTCTCACAAACTTAATCCAAATAGATTCAAATTATTAAGTTTGTCTTTATTAAATTTATGGAAAGTTGCTTGTTTGTCATTAGTTATATGTCATTGTAGGGCTTTTTAAAAATATTCTAAAAGGAAGATGCCAATAATGTTTCATTTTCTTTTTTTGAAGGAGTCCAAAATGCTTAGAAGATTGTTGCGGCACAACTAGAAAAATTAATACATTGAAAAATTAAAAACACATAAAAATTTACGTAATCAACCAATGTGATCTAAATTTATAAGGCAAAAGTGAGAGCAAAAAAACTAATACTTGAACAAGAGGAAACTCTTGAGACAAAAATATATAGTATAATCTCCAGAAAAACTTATTCAGATTACTCTACATAATACATTAAAAAAAGATAATTCCGTCCATACCGTGGGCATTCCCACCGTAAAAAAATTAATTAAATTTATGAAAAGTTGCTTGTTTGTCATTAGTTATATGTCATTGTAGGGCTTTTTAAAAATATTCTAAAAGGAAGATGGCAATAATGTTTCATTTTTCTTTTTGAAGGAGTCCAAAAATGCTTAGAAGATTGTTGTGGCACAACTAGAAAATTAATACATTGAAAAAAATTAAAAAAACACATAAAAAAATTTACGTAATCAACCAATGTGATCTAAATTTATAAGGCAAAGAGAGAGCAAAAAAACTGATACTTGAACAAGAGGAAATTCTTGAGACAAAATATATAATATAATCTCAGAAAACTTATTCAGATTACTCTACATAATACATTAAAAAAGATGATTTCGCCCATACCGTGGGCATTCCCACTGTAAAAAGAAAAATAATTAAATTTATGAAAAAGTTGCTTGTTTGTCATTAGTTATATGTCATTGTAGAACTTTTAAAAATATTCTAAAAAGGATAAATGAGAAGAAGATGCCAAGAATGTTTCATTTTTTTCTCTTTTTGAAAGAGTCTAAGATGCTTAAAAAGATTGTTGTGCCACAAATAGAAAAATTAATACATAGAAAAAAATTAAGAACACATAAGAATTTACATAATTCATTCAATGTGACCTAGATTATAGGGCAGAGAGAAAGAATTTTCAAAAAAACTGATACTTTAAAAAGAAAACTCTAGAGCCAAAATATATAATATAACCCCCAGAAACTAATTCAGATTGCTCCACATAAAACATTTTTAAAAAAATGATTTCGCTCCATACATATCATGGCCATTCCCACTATATATAGACCTCTAATTTGTTTTTCTCCCTATTAAATCTAGTCTAAAAAAACTTTGAATCAGATCATAATTCGGAATGGACCACCAAAAAACTTCAAAAGCATACCAACATAGATAAAGTAGAAGATTGATTGAGTGATATATACATGTTGACCTGACCTTTTGAGTGATATTGTTTTATTTTTTTATTTGAAATAAAATAAAAAAATTTTGTCTTTTGAAAGAGGATTTTTTTGTTTTTTTAAAAATTCTTATATACTACTTATGTTGTCAAACCAGTCGGCTGACACAATCATGGGCTTGACGAAGACTAACACAGCACGCGAGTGTGGACCACGCATTGTGCGTGCACAAGCCTGCATGACCCATTTTTAGTCAATCCGGGCCAGCACCACCCACTGATAGACTTCACAAGTGCTTATTGTTGATGACCACCGTGATGATGATTTTAATTAGAGTGTTAATGTAAAGACAAAGACATTTCTCTCTTTCTTTTTCTGTCCATATATATATATATATATATGTATATAATGAAGGAAAGAATAGGATAAGAACAAAATGGAGTAGAGAGAGTCAACAAATTAATCCTATGAACCTTCAAGAGGTAGGGTAACTACTATGCGCAATCCTTGTTTTTGGTATATTCACTGTATTATGGCACATACAGTTTTTGGTCGTGGTGATAGTGATAGAGTGGTTCGACATCATGAGTTATTATTTTATGGGCTATGATGAATGAGGTCTACCTTGACACGAGCTCGCATTTAGCTAGATAATTTTTCTCGGGTAAAGGCGATCCACGTCCGAGTGACATTGTCTTCTATGAAATAGGGATGCAAATGAGACCAAGCCGTTCATGAGCTACTCGAAGTTCGATCGGAGAAAGCTCTTTCATTAACTAAATGAGCCGAGTTCGAGCCTAACTTTTGAGCTCAAATTTATAAATGAGCCGAGCTCGAGCCACATGCTTCTTTGCTCTTTAAGGCTCGCGAGCCTGCTTGTTAACGAGAAAGCTCGCCAGCCTTATAACAAACTATCTCTATCGAGTAGGCTCGCGAGCCTCTTAACGAGCAAGCTTATAAACAGGTAAACTAGAGCACAAACTCGAGAGCCTTCTTAACGAGCTTGCTAGCGAGCCTCCTAACAAGTATATTAAACAAGCCTAATAATAATTAATGAACCTACTAAACAAGTTTGCTAAGGTCGTTTGTAATCGCTCTTGTTTTCATTTTTTTGTTTTTATTTTTGTTTTTACTTTTGTTTTGTTTTTTTGTTTTCTTGTGAGCAAGCTTGCAAGCCTTCTTAACGAGCCTAATAATGATTAATGAACCTAAAAACAAAAAGCATATTTGGAATTTACCCTTTACATAGTTATCGACTTAGTGCATGTAGATTCATTTAGGTGTTGCATAATAAAAAAATTTGAAAAATGTCGTCAATAACTTTTTAAGAATTCATTTGACTAGCTATTTGACATGACACATAAAGATTCCAAGACAGAGTCACTATTCATTATCATATACATATAATATAAAAATTATAAAAATTTTTTTGTGCTTTCCTAAATTTGCAGAATAGAAAGCAGGTGTTTTTCTCAATTTTATGACATGATTTTCTAGATTTATCACCACCATTAAATCGCTTTAGTGCTCGCGATATCCCATATGCAGGCGATGCCATCATGCTTCAAATTAATTGAATTAACTAAACCAAATTTGAAGAATGCAAGCATTTGGAATTAAACAATTGAGTTGAACTCAATTTCGGTATCTTTATTTGCTTTTCTTGGCATGCTCTGTCTTATTTATTTTCATTATTAATTTTTCCTTCGCTTTAACTAATCAAAAGCGTAAAAATATCAACATAATGTTTTTGTAATAAAAAAGGAAACAAGCACTACAAAAATTGTTATATAGTGACAATCAAAACTCCGTCACTAAAAACCTCAATATTTGTCACTATAGCCATTTTTCATGCTATACCGACATACCATGAACCCTATTAGCAATGATGAAATTTTTCGTCAAATTATCCTTCGACACTATAGACTTATATTGACAAAAATTACATCTATTGCAATATCCCATCAGGATGTACCGACAGCATTGAGTATGTAACTATAACCTATATTGACAGAGATGCCCGTCACTTTATCCTTTTTTTCTTAAATCAATTATTAATTTTTACTCGACGGATAATACCGTCAAGATATCTACATTGATGAAATTTTGAAAAAATTTTACTGACGGATAATACCGTCAGTATATCTACAGTGATAAAATTTTGATAAGTTTTTACTAACGGATAATACCGTCAATATATCTATAATGATTAAATTTCTTCAAGTTTTTACTCGATACATTATACCATCAGATATCTATAGTGATTATTAAATTTCTAAAAGTTTTTACTGACGGATAATACCGTCAGTATGTCTATAGTGATTAAATTTCTAAAAGTTTTTACTGATGAATAATATCATCGAGTATATCTATTATGATAATTTCTAAAAAGTTTTTATCGATGAGTAATACCGTCGAGATATCTATAGTGATGAAATTTTTGATAATATCATCATTATACCTATATATTTCTTGCATAGTATATAATTTATAATATTTTTTTCACACGTAATAAATAAAAACAAAAATGATAAATAACAAAAATAAAAACAATTTTATTGATTAAATCAAAAGACACAAATAAATCCTTCATTGATCGTGCTGATAAATTTCCAATCCGGAGATAAATTTCCAACAACGCAAGCTCATCAGATCTGAGAAAGCCAAACATGATTCTTTTGTTAAACTAAAAATAAAGTACACACACACAAAACATAAAACCAATCAAAACATCTAAAATGGTCATCGCACACTATGCTCTTTCCACACTCATTCCTCCAAGTACTTCTCTATAGAAACATGTTTCTCCATCTGCTTTTCACTGCCAATATCCCTCGCATCTTTGTCCCAAACACTCTGCTTTCCCATCAAAATACTAAATTAAAAAGAAAAAACCAATAACAAGTTTTCATCAAAAATAATATATATATATATATAAATATATAATAACCGGGCTCGATGTGTCCTGTTTCAACATAGTTTGAACTCTACTCATGTTCCCAATCGTAGTCACACCCAATGTTTGGCAACCTATCATTCTCAACCTTCACTCTTTTTCCCATCAACTTCTCCACCATCTCCTTTGCAAGCAATTTTTATCTCCAAGACTCCTCAACATCTCTTTCAAACTCTCACCAAGTACTTGTGCCTCGCAAACATTATTATAAACACATATTCCTAAACATATGATAATAACAATATATTATTACTTTATGCCATGGAGTATCCAAATTAGCACAGTAAAAACATGAAGTCCTGGACTTACAACTTGAACACACACAGCTCACTCTCTTTCCTCGCTCGACAAACATACACCATAATTTTCGAACAAACATAAAAAGAGAGAGTAGTAAGAATTAGTACAACCATGCAATTTATTCACACAATTAATATATATATATATATATATATATATATCACTGATAAGAAACACCAAAGCTATAAAATTCAAAATATTATAAAGAGTTATATATGTTTATAGTTATATATGTGATATGATTATGAAGAACACAGTTATAACTAATAATTAAACAATCAATGATTAGTACAAATGAAGCTCAAAAGTTGTCAAAGCACTGAACAGCTAGTTCCGTTGAGTTAACAAATCATAAATCATCCTTCATTTTCGGGTTAATTTATAATAAAAGTTAATAAAGAGCCTATTCACATATAAGTCACTCATAATTTGATCAATATAATCAATGGATTAAAAGAACTCAAGATCACACACTACGCATTACATATTTTCATGATCAATGCCATTAATTAGAAGTATCATTAAGCATCTAAATAATGTTGAAAATTTATGACAACATAAAATTTGGTGTATACAAAGCAGAAAGGAGATCATATATAAGAAAAATAACTAGTGGGCATTATTCCAGTTAAAACTATACCTTAATTTGGGTCGAGTGGCCAACATATGTTTGACAATAAGCCATACAAATATAATCAATAGTACGGACATCAAATTCAACAAAATAAATAAACCTAACTAGAGTAACAAATTAATCCAAAAATCTTGAAGATCCAATCTTTAATTTTGATTAGTAAAAATAACCCATAATCTACATCATTAAGCATCAATAATGACTTTGATCAAACAAGAAATGGAAAATATTATGGCTGAAATTTCCACAAAAAACTATGAACTAAATAACCAAGAAAGATAACAAAACCATCAAGTTTCATACACTAACCCCCAAGATCCATTCAAATCCAATGTTTTTGCACAAACAACATAAACCTAGAAATAACAACTCAAGAAAACCCTAATCCACACACACGCACACACACACACACACAAGGCTGCACCAAAATCACCATTCCCCGCAAAAAACACCTATCGATATATGATGAGATCCATGAAAATCCATAGAAACCAGGAAGTCAGATATATAGCAACCATAAATGGAGTTTTGAAGATCCAAACAACAAGATATATATTAAAAAGTAAAAGTAATTCCTATCTAGATAAAAATTCAGACATCCAATCAAAACACAACCTCACTTAATTAAGTGAATTTAATAATTGATTATCCACTCTAATACATAAGAACTCACTACTATATAGGGAGCAGTACGAGAACTTTATTAATGGAAAAATAGAGGGCACAATGCATTACACACATGACATTAAATAAGCGTTTCATCATCATATTATTCTTCTACGGATCCTCAATATGTGATCACTTTGTAGTCGCCACATGATGGACAAATAACATGAAGAACAAGTTTTTAAGTGGAAAAACTAATAGTGCACTTCGCACAAAAATATAGAACAAAATAAGCTGAGGAAAAAGCACCAAAAGAGAGTGAAGCAAGCAATAGTAATCTCTAGAGTTGAGAAAAATTCAGGACAAAGAGATGAATAGGATGAGAAAGTGTGCAATGAGGAAAAGGAAACAACACCATCTCCATGTCCCCACGCTTTGATCATTAATCTTCATGACCCAAGTAGAACTCCTCATTATTCGCTGGAGAAGCATGCTTTTTCGCTTTCTTTTGTTGTTACTCTTTTTCCTCCTTCTCATGTTTTGCAAAGCCACTCTGTGCTTTAAGAATATGGTGTGCACGTGATGATGCCGCGGCATCCAGATTGTGGAATTATTTATCAACTACTTTATATGATAAATGAATGATAAATAGAGGCTAAAAGGTCATTATTGAGACAGTAAACAATGATCAAAGAGATTGTACAAATAGTATTACCTGCTAGTGATATTAAGTGATCAAAAACCCTCCACTCGAGCTTCCAAAAGCCCTTCACCGAATGAAATCGATTCAATTTGTTATTTATACTGTAGCAACACATGAGACAAGTGTTAGCTTTTGCAAGTAAAACATATCATTGAGCATACATGTAAACATCATCGTAAACACTCGAATCATTGAAAAACATAAGAAGAATATTACTCTCTCCAATTAGTTTTTAGTAGAACGGGAATAATAATCTTTGCTAGTAAATATTAGTTGTCTTGGACAAAAGATATGCCAAGAAGCTTCATAGTATTACTCTTGATTATGCAAGACAAAAATAACTGTCATAAAATTAAATGTGAATTCTCATTTTAGCACTTTGCCCTCAGAAGAAAATCTCTTGTCATTTTAGTGTTCTTAGCTAATCGAATCTGAACAAATTTTTCTAACAAGCTCACCTGCTTTTCTACTTCACCCTGAAATTGAAGACACAATATACATGATATTAACAATTACTGTAAAATGCAGAATCGACGCAATAAGAAAAACATGCACAAATAAGCTGGCCGATTAGAATATATACTTACTTGAATTTCAATCTCGAGGTCAATTGTGATTATCTTGTGAATGATAATCACAAGAAGAAATTATCATTGTAATCCAAATTGCCTATTTCTTTCGACTTCTATCGAAAGTAATATTTGAGTGTGCAAGGGAAAACCAAGTCATTGACTAACATCTTACATGTACAAAAGATCTAAATTGAAGAATGAAGAATGAAGGGAAAAAATAGTAGAAATGTTTCTTTTCCTTCAATTGTAAATTATAAAAACTCCGAAGTATGTCTTGAAAAAGAGTTTTAGCTTATTCCATGTTCATCAACGCCAGTAAGACCAATAAATATCCTTTTATCAGACTCTATACTCAAGTATATATTCATTAAAAACAATATGCAGGCAACCACAAAAAAGGTGACAAAATCATCTATGATTTAGGTGTAGCAAAAATCATTGCAAACCCAATTGTCAATAATACAATCATAATGTAAATTAACATTTTGAGATTGAATGGCAATAATATCTTGATATTTCTAATTAGGCAAAAATATCGTCACATGGTAAAAATGATTCTACAAAAACAAGAGTAAATTGGAAGATAAAAAGTTAACTCTTTTTGCTCATTTCTACAAAGTAGCGCAAAAAGAAAGAAAAGAAATGAAAGTCGCAACCAAGCTTCCACTAAAAATCCTAAGTGAATTCTCCATGTAGAGGGGAATTCTCAAAACAAAAATAATAGATGTACATAAAAAGGGAGATAACTAACAAGAACTGCAACATATCAGGAGTTTTTCTTCTAACACATGAAACTAAACATGCATGAAACTATTTAAGTATAGATTACCCATCAAGCAAAAGAAGCACACCTCATAATCACATCATCCATATTTATTCTTTTGTGGAGTTCATCCATATAGGGGATTTTTATTAGATCATTGTAATAAAGGATCACCTGAATATAGAAGATAAGAATCAACAGTACATTCATATTCTAAACTCAAGATAGAGATTTTAAAATTTCTCCTCTAACTGCTGCACCATTTATTTTGGAACTTCAACTCAAACTAGTACTGCACAGAGACCTTTTAAGTGTTTTAGGATAAGACTCAAACAAAATATATTTTATTGTATTTGAAAAGAACTTAAAGATTTTCATATCCTTTGTATATCACAGACAAAAGTCATGCTTGCAATAGTTTTCCTTGCATTAAACCAGGTACAAATTATTTTTTGCAAGGATATAGTTTTTGCTAGATTTTGGTCATATTAGATTGTCTCTATCTTCCTGTTCTACATCATTGATCAATTTTTTGCTTTAACAAATATTGGATCATAAGCATTTATACGAACATTTAATATCCTATCAAAAATAATCAAAAATAATCAATACACTTAAAATGATTGCGAATAAGAGTTCTACAGAAAGTGTTATATGCTATTATTACTTGATTTAGCGAGTGTTATATGTCTTTACAATTTATATATATATAAATAGTAACAATAACATTGAAATGGATGCATGGAAATTAAAACCACTGTATGGCAAGTATTCCAAGCATCACTATAACAAGTAATAAATAACATAAGACATCAACCGAGATTAAATCTACGGTTGAATCTATCAACCTATGTAAGACATCAACAAGTCATCAACTAGACAAAATAACAAGCATCACTGTATACACATGTTGTATGCATATATTTTTTTGCTCACTTTCTTTCAGAGTTATGATGATTCCAACGAACCTTATCATGGGAAACAATTTGATAATACTTTGTAGAGATGTGAAATTAGTGACTGTATTTTGTGCTGAGGAGCATATTTTACTTCCAAATATAAATTCTACAAAATGTTTGGATTAGCTATGTTTTAAGGAGTAAATAAATAAGCATTTGAACTAGAGATTAAGCATCAAAACTCAAAATAAAAGAAAATATCATAGCGAGTACCTTCGCCAAATCTCTATCCATTTCCCTCAAGTCAGTAGCAAGTGAATCCCGCCTCCTTGGACAGCTTAATCTTCAAAAACCAAAAACAAGGGCAAAAATCAAAATATCAATCAATGATAAACTCAAAGAAATCAAATAAGCATCCCACACTCTAAATCAACAACACTCTCCCACTCATCACTCATTAATCGTCACTCTCCTACTACCGCTCATCATTCTTCCTCTTCACTCTCCCACTCATCACTCTTCTCCTCTCTGGGATTCCGGCCAGCGAGCTAGCCAGAATCTCCGTCGGAGCATGAGCATGGAGATGAAGATGGGGTCGTGGGGAATGGAAGAGGTATTTGTGAGGAGGAGTGGGAGATCGGCGTCATGGAGGTCCGATGAGGTCTGGGCGACAAGGAGGCGTTGCGTTGGCGGGCGATCGAGAAGCTTCATACCTACGATCGCCTCCTGGACTAGGTTATTGAAGCGAATTGTGGAGGATGAGGGAGGAGGAGGAGGAGGTATGAGCCAAAGAAGGTGGATGTTCCGAGTTGGGAGAGGAAGAGACGGAGTTCATTGATAGGGTTTTCAAGGTCATCTGAGTTGGATAACCTTCGCTTCTTGAACATAGCTTCTTTCTCCTCTTTCTTTTCATCTCTCTCTCTCTCTCTCTCTCTCTCTCTCTCTCTCTTCTTTGTTTATTATTTTTTTGGAGATGTATTTATTTTTCATATTTTAACATTTATTTAGAGTGTGTTTATATATATTCTGTTATACACTTAAACAAATGTAACTATATTTACTCAAACAAAAAGTGTAAATATTAATAATGAAAAGCATTTAGTTTATATTTCTTTTTATTTTATGACTTATCATTATTTTTTTAAGAGGCGGGGGTTTAAGCCATTCCGGATTAAAAATATTTAGAGAAAGCTTTTATAGAGGAGGGGACCACTCTTTATTCTGAGTAGATTCAAAAATTATTTATTTAAATAATTTGAATTTTTTTATCACTAGTAAAAATTTTTACAAAAATTTTTATAATTTTATTTTATTACTAGGGTGGTGGTTTTTTTAATATATATATATATATATATATATAATCTTAAATATTTATTTATTTATTTTTTTGTAAGTTTACTAGAAATTATGGTGGTTGATAATATATATGTTTTCAATTTGTGTTTATTTTTTTCTAGTAAACTTCTTCAATTTGATATTAAGAAGACTTCTTCAATTTGTGTTTATTTTAATTCAATTTGGTTGCTTTACAACGTCAACTGGTTTTCATCCAGTGAGGTTGGATCATTTTAATAATTAAATATAATATACATATATATATAACATTTTATTAAAAATATATTTTGTATATTTATACTAACGAAAAGCATAAACATCAGCAAATGTCCAATTTATTCTAATAATTATAAAATTTCATTTAGTATAAACCATTTAGTAGTTACAATTTGATCGTCTACTATAGATAAGAATCAATATATAGTAATATTTATACCAATAGAAAAAAATAGGTGTCATTATATGCTTGATTTATTCTTAAAATTTTGTCAGTATAAATAGTCTATACCTACAAAATTTGACCGTCACTATAGATAAGCATCGGTATATGACAATAACTATACTAACGGAAGAATATGCATCAATAAATATTTAATTTCTTCTGACAGTCATAGAGGTGTGTTGGTATGAAATCCGTCAGTAAATATCTTGTCTATTTTGACAGTTTTAATGTATTGTTGGTAAAAACAATCTATAGCTACAGAATTTGACTATCACTATAGATAAAAGTCAAAATACAATAATAGTTATATTGACGAAATGAAGTTCGTTAGTAAATATCTTGTCTATTCTGACAGTTTTAAAGTATTGTCGGTAAAAATAGTCTATAGCAACGAAATTTGACCGTCACTATAGATACAAGTTAGAATTAAATAATAGCTATACTAAATAAATAAAATCCATCAGTAAATATCTTGTCTATTCTAACAATTTTAAAAGTATTGTTGGTAAAAATAGTCTATAGCAACTGAATTTGACCGTCACTATAGATAAAAGTCAGAATACAATAATAGCTATACTGACGAAACGAAATTCATCAGTAAATATCTTGTCTGTTTCGACAGTTTTAAAGTATTGTTGGTAAAAATAGTTTATAGCTACGAAATTTGGCGTCACTATAGATAAGTGATCGCTATAGGCAATTTTTGTAGTGAAGGTCTCCTTATTTACTTATATAGTGAATAGTAGAGATTTCAAAGCAGAAGATGAACAAGTCATGAATTTTGAGAAGATGGATAAACTATTTCTATTAATAAAACATCGTACATAACAGAGCACAGATTTCATCTAGAGTCACCATACATAATATTTATAATAATAATAATATAAATATAGATGTTTTGAGTTCATTCATCTTTGGCTTAAATTAAGGTCCAAATCAACCCAATGTTATAGAAGCTGCGAAAGAAGAAAATAGGTTATGCATTTGCAATCAGCAAACTCATGTATCAACTAATAATTTAAAAACTATAAAAAGGTTAATCAATCCATTTAACATATACAACGAATGTTTCTTTTTATTGCATGTATAGCTCTATAAAAAAACATATAATTGGTAATATTACTTATATAACTTTTATAAAATCATGTTTAATTTTTTTAATTATATACCCTATGACTTCAAGTTAACATAAAATCCTAAGTCCCTAATAAATTTTCAACTATGGGAAAATATATTTCATTTCTTGAAATATCCTAAAAGTCTGTCAATATATATAAAAAAATTAATAAAAATAATTTTATCAAATTTATATATTATTATTATTATTTTGATGACTTGTTGATAAACTATGTCAGAGATGGGCATAGACATAGATATATTTGTACCCTCATTTTATATGAATGAAATTCAAACTTGTTTCTTTTAATAAAAACAATCAATACTCTACATAAACTACCTAGTGTCAATAACTATAATGTAGTTGTTTTTAAAAAATCAGTGATATACCCTTCCATAATATATTTTTCTAAAGAAACTGTAATAAAAAATTTGTGAGGTATTTAAAAAAATTTAGTTTCCAACAGTGCATGAAGTGAAGTCATGAGCATGAAGACAATCCTTCATGGCTTGACTTCATGACTTTGACCATTAATTTAATTATAAGGTAGCTCTAGTCTTTGTTTTGGCCAAAGATTTATTGACTTGGACCAACAACACCAATGGCCAACTATCTTCCTCAAGGCTTTTTTACCAAAAACAACCTTCTCTTAAGATTAATATACATACCCTTTAATTAATTATCACACCTTAAAAATTATACATACATACATAGTTGCAAAGTTCTTAATTTCTTATATATGATATACTTGCAAATTTCTTAATTTCATTATAATCTATATAGTGCATGCAAGCTAGCTGAAGAAATAATTAATTACCTTTCTTGAGAGAGCATCCAGTTATCATCTTTATCAACAGACCATGCAAAGTAACCCTTCAGACCCTTACTCTTAACATAAGAAACCTTAGCACTCACAGCATCCACATCATCATACCCCTATCCAAGTCTTCCCAGAGTAACAATATATAATTCACTACATAAGTGCTATTATACACCATTGTTGCACCACTACTAGCAATAAACTCCTTAATGTTCTTGAAGCTTAATTATAGCACCATAAGTATCAATACCATAACCAGTAGCCACTCCACTTGCAGGTGCACCTAAACCATGATTATCTTCATTACTGAGCTCCCATGCATATCCATAGAATGGCAAAACCAAATACCATTTTGTTTGCCGACAAGCCGGCATTTATCCATGCAGTGACTCCAGAGCTACCACTGATGTGTCCTGAAGTGTCGTTCCCGAAAAGTCGTTCAACGCCGCATGTGCCATTGTGATTTGGGGAGTATTGTCAGGAGAGTAGAAGTCATAAACCATGATGTTAACAAAAATCCATGCCGGCATTAATGGAGGAAACAGGATATGATGCAGGAGAAATGACACTGATGGCGGCAGTGAGGAGAAGAGCTGAATAGCCGGAGGTTTGAGCTTCGTCGTTAATCGCGGTACGCCATTCGGTTACTAGCATGGCAAAGTTTGTCATGTCTGTCATTGTTTGAGGGTATTGCCAATCAGAATCAAGATCAAGCCCGGAGAAACCTGATTTATATATAGGCATATATAAAAACATATATGAATGAAATTTAGTATATATCATGATATAAGATAAAATTTGAAGTAGAAACAAGTGATCATATTTTGAAACCATTTGTTCTTGCAAGAGAGATTGATGAGTCAATGAAGGTTTTCCGGGGAGGAGGGTTGGCTAGCCATGGAGGAGAAGGTGGAGGGGTCAGAGTTGCCACCACCGGTGGAGAGAATGGTGATGATGGAGGGGTTGGATTTATGGACGATGGAGGTGAAGGGAGGAGCAGGAGGAGGGGATGGAGAGTTGAAAGGTGGGTGGAGCTGAGATTGGCAAAGGCACAATAGAGGTGAGTGAAGAATATGGTGTTTATGGAGGAAACAAGGAATTCACTTTCCGGGAACCAGTAGGCACCTTTGATGTTGGTTTGAGATGTGGAGAGATGAAGGGTGGTGGTGAGGAGAAGAAGCATTAGGGTTAGGGGTTTGTGTTGCCATTTTGGTTTTTCCCTTGTGCCTTGCTTAGTTTTGCTTAACTCAGAAGTAGCCCTGAATAATATTCCTATATAGTGGTTACTTTGAAGACTGTACTGAAAATGATTAAATCCTTGTTTGGATTGGGCTTTTAGAAAAAACTCGGAACTGTTTTTATAAGTTAAGACTTCAATTTTAAAAACGTTGTTTTAGTATTGCTATTTAAAAAAGTCGTAAAGGTCGAAAATGCGTTTTTCATAAAGCTAGTCATAACCAACTTATGAAAAAACCTGTTTTTTAAAGCTTTTTCTACGCTCCTACATAAAAACTAATCAAAATGAAAAATACAAAAAAAGTCTTAGCTTATTTTTGAGAAGCACTTTTTTTATAAAGACTTTCATTAAAACTAAAAACACTTTTTTTAATAAGCTCAATCCAAATGCGCCTAAACGGTTTTACGTCAAAAATACCGTACATAATTAGTTGGATTGAAATTTGTAGATTCAAATATAGATATATATGAGAACGTGAGAAAGAGAGAGATTTTTAATATTAAGAATTTTTGGAGGGGTTATTTGTCAATATTGAAGACAAATAAATTAGAGTGAAGACTTGGGAGGAAGAGAAAAATTGATGTAGTCACTTGGACATTGATGAACATTGGGAGAAAAAGATGATAGAAATTAAATGTTCAACATTGACTAAATATGGATTTCTTGTGGTTTAAATTGGTTTGAAAAAATTGGACCTTATCTTTAATTGCTACTTGGAAATCAAGCACAATAATTTCTTTTTTTACTTTTTCTCAATATCATTACAATTTGAGCAATTTTCATTTGAATATAATATAGTGTTGCAATGTAGTCTATAAAAACATTCAACCAAAAATTGGCCCAAAAAAAGCCCAAGTGTTCATTGTTTTTGGGCTAAAAATATCATATTGCATTGAGTTTTTAATATAATTTCTTATAATTATAAAAATGACTAAGAAAAAGAATAACATAAACTTATTTTTGAGAAACAACAACTTTACTTGAAAATAATGACATATTTTTTTGTAACCCACCTTTGAGTTAAGCATTATTACATTTCACCCCCAAAAATTACACTTTATTTAAAGATTTGTTTTTAAGAAAATTATGAAATATCATTATCAATCCTTCAAGTCTTTATGGTACTGATCTATCCACTGTTTTATAATCTTTTATTTCATTTTTCCCTTTTGTTCAATTAACCATTTTGGATCATCTTTGGTCGCCGCACGAAAATCCACATGATGAGCTCCTAAAAATAAATAAAAATTAATAAATTTTTTTAATAAACTTTATCATTCAAATAAAAAACGTTTTATTTATTCAACAAACCTTGTTTGGTGACAAGAGCTATTATGCTTGGTGATATGTTCTTAAGCACTCTACAAAATAAATAAAGTTAATGAGGATATAAAAGTAATTTTAGTAAATATTTATCACTAAGAGGAAATTATAACTCTTACCCTCCTCTACTCCAAGGATCTCTCAATCCATTAGAAAATATAATATTGCTTCCAAATCTCTTAAGAACTTTTTCAATCCTCTGTTTCATGAAATAAATTAGCCAATACATATATATCTCATAAATTTTTTTCATCAATAATTACATGCTTTCATAAAACTTTCATTTTCATACACACACTATAAAAAGGAAAAAAATAAAAATAAAAAAATAAAATGAAACTAGATGAAATATCTTTCATATATTTTTACATATGCATTCTTATTTAACATTAAATCTATATATATATATATATATATATATACACACTATATATATATCTCAATTTATTGGAGGAGAGTATGTGTAATTTCATGTTTTAAATAGAACATACAGATATATTGATTATTATACATACAAAAAATCTCAATGTCAATAGTCTCTTAGCCTATTGTCAAGAGCATTCATTTTGAGGAAGACTCGAGATTAAACCCCTAAAAGCTCGATAGAAACGAGAACACATGTGTGTTAAGGCATTAAGTTCATGCCTGTGTATGTCCCTAATTTCTCCTAAATTGAGGGTGTGTCACCTATTTGTTAAAAAAAAATTCTCAATTTTTTTAAGAAAATCTATTAAGAGATATAGATATGTAATTTCAAGCTTTTATACATGCATACATACAACATATGCTCAATTTGTTGGAAACACAAAAAGGGGACATATAAGGTTAATTTCTATATTATTTTTAACCAAGGCATATATATATATATATATAAGATACTTACATGGCCACCATACTCTGTTGTGATCCAATGTGGTCTTGGTTCAACACCATACTTAAAGTTACATGATGCTTCAGTTTGTTTATAATCATAGCTTGATGGAGGAAACATGCTTTCATTAGAGCAATTCATTGGCATCACCATCTCTGTGCATGCCTATATATTTCCAAACATTATTTATATTCCATTTATTAAACCAACAAAAAAAAACATTTAATTGTCTCTTTTTCCTTTGTCTTTATTTTTTCTTTTCAAAACTTTTCATAATATATAATATATGGAATTAAAATCATGGTATGTCATTTCAAACACAAGTAAATATAAAACAAATTAGAAACTATTTAACACAAGTAATTGAATGTTTGTTTTTATTTTTTATTTTAACAATTATTAAACTTAGGTTATGTTATATGTGCTGATTTTTCTCACTTTCACTTTTTATCTGTCATTACAATAAAAAAACTCAATCCATTCCAAAAATACATGTTGTTTTTAAAGAGAAAAAATTCATTCCAAAAATAATTATCGTTTTACAATATCAAGACAATATTTATTCTTTTCAATTTTTGTCCATTTTTAATTTCTTAAATTACATAAATAAATAAAAAAATATTTATAGTCCAAAAACATTGTTCAAGAGAGGGATAGTTTTAGTAATTTGGTTAATTTTTATATTAAATTTTAAATAATTTAATATTATTTTTTTAATTCTTATCGCAACAACTTTAAACAACATGTATTTAAAAAAATAGAAAGAGTACTATTTTTATATAAAAAATAATAAATAAAAAATGATATAAATATATATATATATAATTACCTGCCAATTCCATCCACTGAGGCCATGAGGATCACTTGAGCCTTCAAAATCAAAGCATTTAACATCACCAGAGTGATTATAATAAACACTTGCAGCAGCAAAAACTTTGTCAAGCTTGTTTGCTCCTTTTGGAAATCCATCAATAATCCTACACATCTACATTAAAATTCACAAAAAACAATAATATAATCCATTAATCAAACAAGAATGCAGTTTTATCAGTCAAATATAAACTTACTAAAATTATTATAATAATAATAATTACTTAATAATAAAAGATATTTTTATTTATCCTTAAAAAAACATGTGCAATTGCTTTATACATATTTTTATAAATGATACTTGCTTATATACCTTCTAAAAATCAATTCAATTATTTTATAAAGAAGTATAATGCCTTTTTTTATTATTTAAGTAAATATAATTTATATTTTTTTATGATAGTATATTAATAATTATATTTTTAATTATATAAAAAATAATTTTTTTCTAATAATAATAATAACTAATAGACACAGCACAACTATTTGATCTATTAACATCAGATCTCCTGTATAAGTTATTCATCCCATCTGGAGAGACAGGGCATAAGTGTTGTAGAGTTTAACTCCTCACGTGTGTCTGTCCCTAACAAGTGACTTGTCCATATTTATTAAAAAAATAATAATAAATAATAAAAAAAAAATACCTGTTTGACAGGGTGGGCAGGAAGAGAAGCCATGAAATTTGCAGGAGTTGGATAATCAACCATTGCTGTGTATACAAATGCAGTCCATAACCAGTCCCTGACTGAGTACACTGACTGGAGTTTCCTGTATAATTTTTCAAAAAAATAATTCAAAAATTTTAAAATCACTAATATATATATATTTCTATATATATATATATATATAATTATTAATTAATTTTAATAAATTTAGATTAATATATACATATATATATATATATATATATAAACATAAAAAGATAATATCACAATCCACATCAATTGTTTTTAAATCTCTATCACTCTACTATTAAAAGTCTAAAAAGTCTTCATTCCATTCAAGCAAACAAAGATCAATAACATCTTTTTCTATAAGAAAAAGGTGCCAATCAAAGCCTAAATTTTCTAATAAGATTCTTTGGACTTTGGCTCCAAGATGCACATGCTTTTTTTCTTGAAGACAAGTATTAGTGTGCTCCACTTTGATGTTGAATTTCAAATAATTTTGTTTTTCAATCAAAAACAAATAATAAAAAAATAAAATAAAAATATTCAATAATAAAAAAATAATAATAAATAATAAGAAAATGAAACAGATCTAGATCTAATGAAACTCACTTGCAACTTCTAAAAGTCTTGCTAAGCTGGAGCAAACCATTCTTTGTGGCAGCCACTTGCATCAGTACATCCCAACTCTCTTTTATCACTTCAAAACAATTCATGCTCTCATCCTAAATCATTTATTATTCCCAAAATTAAACAAAATAATTAAACATTTCATAAATAAACAAACAAACAAACAAACAAACCAACCAACCAACCTTGTAATCTTGAGAAACAGCATCATAAAAACTACTCCAAGGAACAATTTTATCAAACTGTAAAAATTGGAGCTGATGATGCCAACGCTCCCATTGCTATATGTGGATACTTCAATCTAAACCATGCAGCCAACACTATTCCAACAAAACAAAAAATCATTTATATATATATATATATATATATAAATAAAGTTATCAATGACACAAAAAGATCCAGACCATCGTCGCACGGATTAAAAACAAAAAGAACAAGAGCATATATAAATATATATTTATATACTTCCTCCATAAGAGCCACCAAAGACGACAACAGGAGCAGCCTCGGCCGAAAGGTTATGCTTCAAGCTCTTTATAAGCTCGGCGTAATCAGCCAATGCTTGTGTAGAAGTGAGGTAACCAAGAGTATCAGTAGAAGTATAAGAGTCATTACCGAATGGTAAAGATTCACCATAAAAGCGATGCTGCAACAAAAGATTGATATCAATATAAGATATTAAACAAGCAAAGAGTGATGATGAGGAAGAAGGACCTCAATGAAGACAAGGAGAGCATTGAAGGTAGGAGCAATGTCGAACATGAAGCCGGTGTTGGAGGTGAACCATTCGATATCGCCTTCATTGCCGGTGTAGACGAAGATAGGGGAGGAAGAAGAGGACCAGAAGGTGGAGTTGAGGAGGTATTTTTGGGAGAAGAGTTTGGAGGAATTTGGAGTGAAGGTGAAGTGGTCTAGGATTTGAGGGAAGTAGTGAGTTGTAACTGGTAGTGAGGATGAAGATGGTTTTGTTGGTTTAGAGTTATGGTTAAGAGATTGTTTTAGGGTTTCAGGGAATGGTATGGAGATAGAATTCACACTTGTTGTTGTTGTGAAGGTGATGATGATGATGATGATGATGATGAAGTTAAAGAGTTGATGTACAGATGAAGACATTTCTCTTATCTCTATCTCTTCCTCTATCTGTATGTGTTTGTGTGTGTATATATGTGTGTGTATAAATATAATGAAGGAGAAGAGAAATGAGAAGAAGAAGAAGAGGAGTAAGTTTGATTTTTATTTAAAATAAAAAGAAAGATAAGAAAAAATAAGAGTTTGTTTGTTTTGTGGATGAAATTTAGGGGGTTTGTTATGTTTGTTGCGATACACATGTGAAGTATAACTCCATTTTCTATGCAATGGTGTAAGAAGTCCTTGTGTTTGTCCCTATTAAAGTGAGTAATTACTAGCATGCCCTTGTTGTAGAAGTTTTATGAATATATATATATATATATATATAATCCTCTATTAACATTTATAGGTTAAAAAATCTATAGAAATCCAATTATCATCTCGTTGGATTTCGATCCAACGGTTGAATTATGGATAATGACTTTGGATAAGAACAAGAGAGTGGGGTAATTTTGTCTTTCAATAAAAAAAATTATCAATTACTTTATAAGTAAACAATATATACTAATTTCCGAAAGAGTGTTTCCTTTGAATGACTTGGAGGTCAAGAGTCAACAAAAAGGACGGCAGATTTGATTTTATTAATGATTTAAAATTTTGTTTTAGAAGTAATTTGTCAAAAATATCTTCTCTAATTTCAATGTAGATTTAATTATGTCTTAAATAATTTAACCAAAAGGTCCAACTTAATTGGGAATTGACAAGATGCCCAACATGTAATGAGTTGGCTATCAATCATACTTAAGGGGTCATCTCAGCTATAAGCTTAGAGCAAAAAAAATTAAATTCATGTCCCCCAATGTTTGGAATAGTCCAAGTCCCAATAATTAGTATTAAATTAAAAGCATTTTTTTTATTAAGGATTAGCTCTTGATCCAAATTAATAATTCCTCATTGCCTCGGGTATTGGAATCTACAATAGTACTATAATATTTCTTGCTTTGACTTTATATATATATATATAATGTATAGACACTCTCCTAAAATTTTAATATAAAAATAAATTAGTGATATAATTATTATATTTTTACCTCTAAACAGGATGCTTGTCATAATAGATATTTAAATTAATTATTTGTTCAGTTAAATGACTATGCAATGGTCCAAGATTAATTATGAAACAGTACGGTAAAGAAAAACGTGCAATTAAAAAATAGTTTTATATTGATTAATTATAACAAATGGTTGAAGCAATCAATAATTATGTCCAAGAATAGTATAGAATTAATAATATAAAAATATAATAAAATAAAAATAAAAATAAAAATAATGAATTGAAAAGGTAGATCCCGTGAGTGAAATATTTAAACTTTTAAGTAAAAAAAAAGATCAAAGTTTTAGGATAGAATATCCAGGTTATTCCCTATACTCTTTTCATTTTGTCATTTTAATCATCTTACTTCAATTTAAGTTTTTTTTTAATCCCTCTACTTTTTAAATGAATGCAATCAATTTCCCCATCTACTCTTTGAACATGCCGATTAATAACTTTTATTGCTCATACATTCTATGGTTCATATAAGAGGTAAAGAATTTGCATTATTTTTCTAAATTATGTATGGTACAATGATTATTATGAATGAATTGTGTAGAGTATATTATATACTTTCATGATTAATACAGTTTTGAGGACTTGATTACATTCATTCAAAGAGTAAAAAATGATTTAAAAAAAGCTTAAATTGAAATAGATGGACTGAAAAGACAATAAAAAGAATATAAAAACTAACCTTGATATTCTACCAAAGTTCTACTTCAAGTCTGATCCAAGAGACTGGACAAGAAGGAATAAAAACTCAAATAAATGATTGCAAAAGGACAAGCTCAATGACAAAATAAAGAAAAACACTCCCTTGTTGAGATGAGACATAGATTCCTCTCTTGGGATTTCTACTTGTTTTTTAGCTCTTTCTTTTTCCTTTTTTTTTTTTTTAATTCATGTTTATTTATTGTTAAAAAGACTTGATGATACCGCCATCATCCAAGCCCCCCAAATAACCCAATTTTCATAATGATGCTCGAATACATACAATTCAAAACTATTTCTTAAATCCTAAACTCTAAAAAAACTACTAATGTTGACTTATTGTGCCACCTCTAAATCAATCCAATCTAATATGCTAATATACAAACACATATATATAAGAGCCGATTATCTAGGAACATCACTAGGTTTGAAATCTATGGACTAAACAATGGCAAACCCATTCTCCATAGCTGCAAAAAACAAAGCAACAACTACCTATAAATATTCTATATCCTACCGAGGAGACCACATCAATAATAGCTATTATATCATTATCTAATAATTGTTATAGGGATGTTAATAAATTTAAAATCTAAAGACATCCTTTCCTTGCCTATATATCTATATATAAAGTCAAGCTTGAATAGGGTTCAGATTTGGATAAAACTTGGACCTGGATCCATTAACAGGGTCCACAAAAAATGAGTGTGGGAAGAAGAAGAAAGGTGAAGGAGGGACCAAAAAGAAAAGTGATGAGAGCATGCAAAAGTGCCAAGCTGGATGGCACAAAAAAATAGTTGGTGGTGGTGGTGGTGTGGGGATAACTTAGCATCTGCAGAGTTGGCAGTTCAATGGATTCTCTGTGAACAAGATGACAAGCATGTAGAATTTTTGACAAAAACAATGAATGCTGCCTCCCTTACAAGATAGAGATCACTCCCCTTTTTTTCTTTTTCTATCATTTCTATTCAAGTTTAAATAAAGAAAATAATTAATAAATATATACAAATAAGTAATTCTCTAAAGGTGTACATATGATCCCTTGACGAATGGTATTCCATTTCCTTCCCAAATACCAAACCAGATATTATAAGTGTCGATTTCTTGAACCTTTTTATATTCCAAATTATCTGTCCACATATCTAATTTAACTTTATCAACCTATTTAAATGCATTATTCTCCACAATTGTTATCTTCAATACACAATTTTAATGGATGGAGAGATAAACGGGAAAAATGAAAAAAAAAAACTAAATGTTCCTAAAATTTTTAATTCTAACTATTCTTCTTATTTTTCGTAAAATGGTTAAAATGAACAGTTCTAAAGGGACAGAAGGAGTAATGATCTATGTTTGATTGTGGAGTTCTAGCATTTCTAAATGCAATATAATCATTGTAAAGTTTTATATTAGTGCACCATGACCTAAAAAAGGAAAAAATATATATATAATCTCTAATTTGTGTGTGTATATATGTATGCAAATTTTGGTGTTTTATGGGTATAAATGTAATTATGATTTTATGAGGGTATGAATGTAAATGCCCCTAATAGATAACAGTATCTGTTTGGTTGTGGAGTTCTAGCATTTCTAAATATACAACAGAATCACAGAGTGAAGTTTTATATCAGTGCACAACCTAAAAAGAAAAAGAAAGAATGAAGAAAAAAAGCTAATAAATTTCCATTTTCTAATTTTGGAAATTTTAAAGCAAGAAAGAGAAGTGGTACAAAATAGAAGACAAATGCAATATAATACAAAGAGAGGGCAAGATAGAAAACAGAGATGCCTGACAACTGACACCCTTTACTAGTACTCAATTTAATAAGGATTATAATAATGAAAAATTATTTAAAAAACTACAAAGATTCAACAAAGATTGAGACTCAGAGATACTAAGTCACAAAAAAGATGTTATCCTGATTCAAATGCTGAATACTAAATATAAAGTTTGGTTAAAGAAGCTTACCTAACTTCCTGCTTGACTTGCATCTTCTTAACAAACATGATAGGGATTCCACAGTGTACATTTTCTTGTTGCAATTGGTTTCAATCTTCATAGAATCAAGAACCATAAATCAATCAGTAATTATGTTGCATAACAAGTTTCAGATCAATGTAAATTAAGCATTTGACATGTTTAATCTAAAGGAAGTCAAGTACTAACATTGCTTTGTGACCAAGAAATTTCTTGGAGTCCTCTGCTGCCAAACCTTAGTACTAAGCATGTTTGACATTCTCTGAACTTCCAAAATTAAGGTGTCAGCATTGTAGCCGAAACGGAGAATAATAAATATATGTTCAGATAAAGAAAGCTTACCTGAGTTCCATAATGAAATTGCAGTTTAATCAGCATCAGGGGAATTCCTTTGGTCCTTGACACAAGCTGTAGAAATTAAGAAGAATTTTTGAAGAAACAACCTTTAGTAAATTTTGTGCTGAAATAAGGCTCAATCTTCAGAGGATCAACAATTACACTAGTTCCAAAACAATATGCATTCAGTATTAGCATCTCTTTGCACCATCAGAACCATAGTGTATAAAAAGAAATGGAAATTTCTAGGATACCTTCATTACCTGAAGTTCTTCCAAGCTTTCAAATTTAATGAGTCTGATACACTGATCCTGCCATTTGAATTATTGTATATAAAAAGAATGTGAAATTTCTTGGAACTGTTACTCTGGCAGCCTGGCTGTTCTGGTTCCAATTGACAATTACCTAGCAAGTCACTGCATTGCACATGTAATGGGATGTTTTCATGGAAAGAATTTATCCCAACACGCTTAATTATCGCAGTAGATCACCCATAAAAAACCAATTAACATGATTATACTCATAATAAGACACATGATTTATAAGATATATAGCAGAACAAGAATAAAATTATTAGAACACCAAATAGTTGGTAAACCTGTTAAAATGATAATTGGAGCTGTAGATTAAAAAACACTGGAGCAAACCATAAATGTGCATTTTACATTGTATAAAATCATCAAGCTTTAATAGAAAAGGCATGACTAGGAAAATTTATTTCAAGATTAGGAAAATACCTGGCAATCAAACAAGAAGATAAACACCACAGAGAAGCCAGAACTAGAAAAACACAACCTGATGAATTGTTAGAATAATAACCCATCCAATAAGGTTCACCAGTACAGAACAAAGAAATTAAATTCAAGAATCAAGTCACATAGCATTCAATATTCCTCATTCACATTGAGTTACTCTTATCACATAAAATCGTTACCCAGTGTAGGAAATGCAAAAAAGGTTACTGATAATACATATTTCTTTTATAAGCCACATACAAAGATAAGCAAGTCAGACCACAGTTCCTAATCAAGACTCAAAGAGTCATTGCTTCACTGGAACTATTAAAATTCCCCAAATGCACAGCAGTCAACAATTTGAGTGAACAAATCTTCTCCATAATTAAAGATTTCTCACTTCAAACATCTATAGAGAATCACACTGAATAATCAAGAATTGGCTGAGATGTTTAGGTATGCAAACCACACATCAAAATGGAGGCACAAAAATCAAAGAGTTGCAAACCATTTCATGATTATAAATTCAATTTCACTAACATATCGAAATCCATAAAGAACATTCGAGGATGAGGTCAACATGTATACCAATGCAAACATCAACAAGATAGAAACATAACAAAAGTGTGAGCAGAGAAGACCAAATACAAGCCAAAGAAATTTAAAGAACACCTGAATACAACATAGAATTCATGACAGACTTGTCAAACCCCCAGAGAGATCATACAAGAAATTCCCATTTCAGGAGTCAAAATAATCCATCATCCATGACTGATCTTAGTTTTCTCATGGTGAACCCCCCAGACTTATCTCAAGCAAAAAATAACATTCAGATTAAATTAAAAATAAAATAAAATACAGTGGCTTGCTAAAGGCCAGAAAGAAAAAGACAACGGAAAGAAAAAGAAAGAAAGAACAAGAGAAAGAGAAAGAAAAAAAGAAAGAAAGCAGAAAAAAGGAAAAAGACCTCGAAGTCATACATTTTCAAGCTAATTCACGATAAATTTCCAATATACCACTCAACTGATACTATCGATATGATCCATCTCACAGATAATACCTGAATGCTCAGAACAATGTAACTTCAATGGGGATACGACACCAACTCACTCAATTTCAATCATCAACCATAGTTTAACCAAACAAACAACGCAACCACTCATTCTGATGCTTTTCATTACAATTCTTCATACGACCATTGTAATCAGTAGCAACAGGTTAACACAAACAAACTAATTAAAAGGATAACCAAACATTATGATTAGCAAGAAATTAGCTCAATCATTCTCTCATCTATACCCAAAATAAACAGCATTCCATCAACAAGGTATCAAAATATAGCATTTGCCATGCATCTCAAAACAATGAAACACATCACTATGTACGAACTCAAATGAAATAGCAATCAATTAAACAGTAGGGCTCTGTAAGCATATACTCCAAAAAAAGCAAATAGAACAAGCTTAAGCATTAGTCACACATCTCAAAATAAGCCAAAAATCATCCATATGAACTCAAACAAATAGCAAACAATAGAAAAGTAGGTACCTGTAGCCATATGCTCCAACAAAACCACTAAGACAAAATCTAGCAGAGAGGAAGAGAAAAGGAGAACATTCTTCACAAACAAAATATAAATCCCAAACTTTCTCAATAACAAACTATTGACAAGAGTACACATCCCCCATGCACTAATAACCATTATCTATCAGTTACCAAATCAGGAACACGTAATTGAATGGAAATTAAGAACTCCAACTTTCATATTAGTAAGGAATAACATAGCTGAAACAAAAGAAAAGATGCTACATTTACCATCCAAAGCATTTTTTTCATATCATCAACCTCAAAATCTTATTACTAGTTTCCTATTTCCCCATTTATATTTTTCCATTTCAATGACCACTAGCATGCCCATTTTCAACACCAAGTCCATAAAGCACTCCGGCATACCTCTCAGTGGAGCCACTGAAAAAGCATTCCTTGAGCTTCCTAAAGGTGCACGCTGTCAACAGGCTATCAGACCCAGCCTGATGACAAATCCCAACCCTATCAACCTCAAGCAACTCCGCGAGCTTGTTCAACCCTCCATGCAAACTATTACAAAACCTCATCAAATGCTTGATATCATAAACTCTCGGGAAGTATATGTTGATGAGCTCAAAGAATCCGGCTTGGGTCTCGGGCAAGTTTTGGCAAGTCAGCACCTTCAACAAGTATCCGAAATCATACCCACTGTGGAAAGTAACCCAATGGATGGAATCATTAAGGACAATGCCGGAAGACATCAAGAGCTCAGCAAAGCGCATAGAATCAACGCCCTCCTCACGGTTCTTGATAAGATCGATGCCAGAGGAGGTGAGGAGATCGATGGAGTCATGGGCGTAGATGTCGGAGTCGGGATCGAACTCACGAAAGTTGAACTGCCAGACAAGGAAGCGGCCAGAGGAGGGAGAGGCGGGGAGAGAGCCATCAGCAGCGGAGAGAGTGAGGCCGAGCTGAATAAGCTTCAGGATGTCGACGTTGGCCTTGAGGGTGAGGTAGTGGTAGTCAGCAGTAGAAGGGAAGGCACCAACAGGGCGAAGAGCAACACCAGGGAACTCCGTATCCATGGCGACGTAGGGGAATTCGTCAATGAAGGAACGAATGAGGGCGAACTCGTCTTCCAGGTTCTCCGCCCATACATCTCGGATCTCAATCGTCTCGCTGCTCGGAAGGATCGACATCATCGGAGAGATCCTCAAATTGAGATCAGATTTCAACGATCTCAACCCTAAAAGACTTTGAATCAAAAAAGAAAATTGAATTCTCGAAAGCACTGGAAATCAAAGGTGGAGATGGAGAAGATGGAGAAGCTAGGTGATAATCTCTATTGATCTTGTTCTTCGTCTTCGTCTTCGTCTTCGTCTCAGGAGCTAGGGTTCCGCCATGGATGGCGTGGAGGAGATAAGAAAGGGAGGGAGAGAGAGAGAGAACACTAATCGAAAGTGGAAGAGGTCATAGTGAACAACATGAATACGCCCCTGATAAAAACTGAAATTACACCTATACCACTCATTCATATATATATATATATATATATATATAATATATGAGGCCGCGTCATCTAGATTTAATATCTAAAAACGTAATCTCAAAATACGTGTATATATATATATACACACACGAAGGCCTCGCATTGACAAAGAAATTCTCATCTTTCTTTCTCTGACTCTCTCATTTTATGGTGCCTCGACCCATGGGCCTGGCACATGACAACTAACTTATCTCTCTTAGTTCTAGAACCAAAGTTATTCCCTAGTTCTCTCCTATCATAACCTGATATGTATCCCCCAACCACAATGTAAAAAAATAATAACATACATATCAGACTGTCGATAGAGAGAACAAGAGAATAATCTGGTTCTGAAATAAGGCGAGATGACTTCCGTGACAACTCGCCGAACAATCCCGAGAAGAAATATCCGCCACTCAACACTCAAAGTCACCATAATATTAACAAAATCCCTTGAAATGAGCAACTATACCGAATAGAAAATATAAAGATAAGTAGGGAAAACATCAATAACATAACATGATAATATAGTTAAAGAATTATACAGGTCATGAATACAACAAAGTTTCTAAGAAACAAGATGAGCAATAACCCATGCATATAAAGTTCAAACACACTAATAGATCCATTTCCATATACAACAGGTTCATGCTCAAAAAAATAAATGTACATGATGCTAGAAATGAAGAAAGACAGAAAGTGAATGCCTAGCACTCCACCTCTGCAACACTATTGGTCGCTGAAAGCTTAGAAAGGAGGAAGAGAGTGAGGAACTGACCTAAGTCACTCAGTGAGTGGATTAGCATAATCCTAGTGGAATACTCCAAATAATCGATAAAATCTACAAAACTAGGCTTTTTTGCCATAATACAAAAAGATTTGAATATATTAGCATATAATAGCATGCACAAGTGTAATAAAAAACCTATTGATAGCATTAAAAAGAACTCTTTTGCTCAAATGAAAAGTTTCAACATTCAAATCTCATGAATCGTAAAAATATGAGTTTTAAATCATAAAACATAATACTAGTCATCAAATCAATTTACTTTCCAAATAATTTACAATAGATTACATCTCAAGGTTACTTTCCATAAAAACATAAGTTCCTTTTAAGATACAAAGTCTGCATCGCAAACAAACTAAGTAATGGTCCAGAAATCCCTCTAAACTCTAGCCGTAGCCGCAGCTAGGTTCAAAGCCGTCAAGGTTCTCATGTCTTTGATGCTGACCTATCGATCCACAGAGTAGTGACTCCGGCATCCAGATGAATATCCAATCAGGACTCTACACTTCAATTAAACTGAACCAATAACTCAGCCGATCTTCCACGCCACCTCAACAGGGATGGCTATGAAGAATGCCTACTGTAGCAGGATGTCACCAACAAAAACAATGCAATACAAGCATAATCTCTTAAAGTCCATATCCAGGACAACATTCAAATATTGAAATCAAAAGCTATTTCCATAATTATCAATGCTAGAAGCATGTGTGCATAACCAAAGCCCCATAAATCGTTTCAATTTAAGATATAAAGATCATATAATCATAAACATATTCAATCAAACATTAAGAGTTTTCTATATGGTTCAAAAGCATAAGAATTTCTATCCAAACTGATCAAAATATTAATTCAATGAGATAAAATCCATAAAATGCTTTCAAATAGAGTAATAGAAACCTTTAGATAATATTCTAAAAGAGCTATACAAATCATAAATCCCATTCACTACGTAGGCAATTAAATTCCCATGAATGCTACTCCGCCAGCTCCTTGTCTCGAGCAAAGCTTTCACCTCCTAGCCAAAGCACAATCACAAAGCAACAAACAAGAATTAAACAAAGCAAACCAAAAACAAATAATACCCTAAGTCACACTAACGTGCGACTCTAAACCGGTTCTAGGGTTGGCTCAAAATTAGGTTTTCAAGGTTTCCCATGCAATCCTAAGGATCTGAAAGCTTCACGCAAAAGCAAAGAATCCAAAGAAGCAACCAAGTCCTACATGTGCTACAGTAGAATAACCCTGATCTACAATAACCATGGTTTTCCCTTATAAAAAACTGGTTCTAAGATACACTCAACCACGGAAGAACAACCAAGCAAATCAACCTGATAAATCCTAACAATAACAAGTAAGAAGAAGAACAAGGATCAAGCTTTTTCCTTAAATCCACAACCTAACCATAGCTCCATCCATAGTTTCAAGAACAAAGGAAACAAAGAAAAAGAAAAACAAAGAAAAGATGAAAGCTCACCTCTAAAACCAAAGCAAGAAGAAGAAAATGTCCTCCAAAGCTCTTCTTCTCCAAAGGAAAGCCAATTAAAAGAGAGGTAAGAAAGAAGAATAGAGAAACTAGGGAGAAAAAGGAAAAGGTTGAAGTTGCAAATAAATTCTCGGGTTACTACAGTACTTGAGCTACAGAACCAAATAAAATCTACAATGTTGGGCTAAAATTGTTACAATTTGAGGGACGTTTTATGAACGTCCCTAGATGACATATTCTATATATATAAGGTTGGGTTATCTGTGAACGTTTTATATATTTTTTATCTACGAACATTCGTATTTTACAGTCTATTTCATATTGACCGGATGTGTCATGAGATATACATAGTAATTTTAATAAACATTAGAATGAGATGCACTGAATAGTAATCTTTATAAAGAGTGAAAAAAATGGAATAAACAATGTAGCACCTCTAATGAATTCTGGATCATCGGATCGTTGATCGCAACAGTAAACATTTGATCCGAGCTGTCCAAACTCATTTGCACCCTCCAAGAAATATAAAACTCATACCCTCTCCATCAACCAAGTACAATTACTTGAACACTGTTAATTACTCTGTTTCACTCTCTCTCTCACACCCATTTCTTTCTGTTTTTCTCCTTTTGCTTCTCTCTTTCTAGTTTTCTATACCGTGGTTGTTCCAACGTCTACATATTAATTATTAAATCATATTATAAAAATAAGTGGAATGTAAGTTTTTTTTAAAAAAACAAAAAAAGTGCGCATATATAAACAACCTTAAATTTTTAATAAAAAAATATTTTCGATTTTTCCTTTTTTTCTAAATTATGGAACAAAAAAATAAAAGATATGGAATAGCTAAGCTCAAAATTAAAAAATAAATATGAATATTAGTAGATAATAATAACACTTCTATACAAATTAGATTTATATGATACAAGAAAAAAAGGAAAAACCAGGCTCTATGTTTTTATCAACACTTAATAACAGTGCCAGGAAACATTTCAGGACCTATAGAAAAATTTCCCAATGCATTCAGCAACATGATGTTTAATATACCACATAAAACAGAATACATGTCAAATATAATACAAAATGCAGAAAAAAAAAATCAATGTGCTTTATAACACTCAAAGTAAGTAAAAAGGATTCTTAAAAAATGAAGATTTTGCAATGAATCATGATTAAAATGCAAGACAATACATATAAAAGTATAGAAAAATTTAATGCAGAAACAAAATATAGTACAGTTTATGTTGCAAGTGCTTTGTAACTTCAAAGTATCAAGAATTATAATTTAAGTTCCCAAATGATAAGTGCATTCAGAATACAAAAACACCAGAGATCAATCCAAATTGAGTACTATCCATGTTTGAAATTCACTGGAACTAACAAACTTGAACTAAGGTACTGACACTATACAAAAAGAATGAAAATTTTCCTGCACATTTTCATCCTTCCAGTATCCAAGTACAGGATATTTAACAGAGAAAATTTTATCGAAACATGTTTACTAGTTCAAGTAGCACAAGCATACTTGTAAAATAACACGAAATTGAAAAGAAACAAACGAGAATGACAATTAATATCGTAGAAGAACAATTACTGTGTAAAAATGAGCATTTAACTTATATTCAAACCTACAGGCTTTAACATGATGTGCATAACCAAAACAATTTATTTGAGGATTACGAACGTACCTGGCTGGCAAATGAGAAGATAACATCTATCTGCAGACATTGTTCGCCAGTACTGAACTAAATAAAAACTCAGATTTGAAAGAACAGAGTTAATGTATTTTAAAAGCACCATCACAAAATATAAAATTGATAACATTTGTGGAAGATCCAGCAGGTTTCTGATAATCCATATTATCATTTATATAATGCATATAAAACTAATAAGAAAGGCATGTCGAACAACAGTTGCGACTCAAGTCATTACATTTAAAACATCTAGGGTGAGTTGCTCTGAATAATCAAGGACAGGTTCAGATGTTTATATGCATCAACCAAAATAATGGTGACATCAACTGCAGAGAGCTTAGAAACATTACAAGATTACAAATTCAAACCTATCTATTCACACAAAATAATCACCAATGAGATCAGATGTATAGTAATGCACACTTTGCATCTCAATTGAAGAATCAAATATAGGCCTGAGTAATTGAGAGCATTTGGTTACAACATTGATTTGATGAGAGCCTTGCCAAAGTCCCATGATTTTTTTATTTCAAACACCAATATGATCAATTAACCATGCCATGATTTAATTTTCTCGCCATAAAGCCAGACTCATGAACAATATTTCCTATACATTTATTGAAACTCAAACAAGATAATGAAAAAATGGCGTCCACATGTAGCAATGCAAACTTCACATGATCATCAAAGATTATAAGTTGAAGCAATAGAGAAACTTGCATACAACATTGAATTGATGAGAACTTGCCATAGTCCCAGGAAACTTTTATTAGTTCAGGAAATTTCCATTTCAAAATTCAATATCATCAATTAACCATGCCAAGGCTTAATTTTCTCTCTGTTTGTGTATCCAAGCTCACAAACAATATTTCTTAGTCAACAACTTATAAGAGGTCGTAATATCAAGCAAAAAACTTTCCCTGATTTGAAAGAACATTTAAAATGGCCTACTAAAGATGAAAAGATCTCATATAAATCAATTATCATAACTATAACTTTTCAAGTTATGCATAGCTCAACATAGCAAATGGAAACTGCCAATTATCGCCCGGTTATCTAAACATGCATCCATCTCATAGATAATGATTCCATCGATAAACAGCTTTGTAAAATAAAGAGATCAAACTTCAACATTCACCAAGCATCACAAAACAAGCAAACACAATATTTCTAGGAACTTGAACAAAATAGTGGTCAACAGGTCAGTAGGGTTGCGTGATCATATCCTCCAAAATGCGGTAAGTTGAACTTATGCATTTGCCAAGCAGCTCAAAACAAGCCAACACATCATTCAAAGGAACTTAAATGAAACAGAAATTAGTCAAAAAGTAGGGATATGTAGCTCCAAAAAGACCATTAAGACAAAGTTAAGCATTTGCCATGCAGCCGAAAAGAAAGCAAACAAATCAAGTGTATGAACTTAAATGCAATGGTGTTCAATAGAAAGTAGGAATACATGGGCATATGCTACAAAAGGCTATTATGACCATGCATGTCAAAGACAAAGCGACAAATCAATAATTGAACATCAAACAAAAAAACCAATCAGTAGGACAGCAGGGATGCAAAAGCATATGCTTCAAAAAGGCCAACATAGCAAACTTAAGCATTCACATCTAAAAAGAGAGAACAAATAACACATAGGAACTAGCGGAACTAAACAATCAGTAGAATATAAAGGCATATGCCCCAAAAAGTCAGTAAGACAACCAAGCCATTATGACAAAATCTAGCATATACACACACACGCACACACACAGAGACAGAGAGACAGAGAGAATAGAGTATTCTTCACAAGCAATATCAAGATAACAAAGTTTATCCATAACAAACTATTGACAAGAATTCACATCCCCCATGCACGACTCACCATATCTAACATCAAAGAAACCAGAATCATGTCATGGAATGAGAATTAACAACTCCAACTTCCATAGAAGCAGTAAAGAAGATGGCTGAATCGAAAGAAAGATGCTAGCTTTATCATCCAAACATTTACATCATCAACTTCAAAATCTTAATTTTATTTATTTATTTATTTATTTTTTCCCTTTCTCCCTTTCAATGACTAGTTGCTTGTCCATTCTCAACACCAAGACCATATAGTACTCCAGCATACCTCTCTGTGGAGCCATTGAAGAAACATTCATTGAGCTTCCTGAAAATCCACGCTGTCAGCAAGCTATCAGATCCAGCTTGATGACAAATCCCAACCCTCTCAACTTCGAGCAACTCGGCGAGCTTGTTCAACCCTCCATGCAAACTATTGCAAAACCTCATCAAATGCTTGATATCATAGACCCTTGGGAAGTATATATTGATGAGTTCGAAGAATCCGGCCTGGGTCTCAGGCAAATTCCGGCAAGTAAGCAACTTTAACAAGTATCCGAAATCATACCCGCTGTGGAAAGTAACCCAATGGATGGAATCATTGAGGACGATGCCGGAGGACATCAAGAGCTCAGCGAAGCGCATAGAGTCAATGCCCTTCTCGAAATTCTTCTGAAAATCGATGCCGGAGGAGGTAAGGAGGTCGATGGAGTCATGCGCATAGATGTCAGCCTCGGGGTCGAACTCGCGGAAGTTGAACTGCCAGACAAGAAGCCGGCCAGAAGAGGGGGAAACGGGGAGAGAACCATCAGAGGCGGAGAGAGTGAGGCCGAGCTGGATGAGCTTGAGAATGTCAACGTTCGCCTTAAGGGTGAGGTAGTGGTAGTCGGCAGTGGTAGGGAAGGCACCGACAGGCCGGAGAACGACGCCAGGGAACTCCGTATCCATAGCGACGAAGGGGAATTCATCGATGAAGGAGCGAATAAGAGAAAACTCCTCTTCTAGATTCTCAGCCCAGACCTCACGGATCTCAATCGTGTCACTGCTAGGAAGGATCGACATCATCGGAGAAACGTAGAACTTGTGATTAGAATTGGAGGAGAAGAAGAGGAAAAAAAGGGGATCTTGGGGAGCGCTAGAAAAGGGAAGGGAGGGAAAGAGGGAGAGAAGGAGAGGAAGGTGTCTAGTGAGGACGTTGAAGTTGATCTTCTTCTTCTTCTTCTTCTTCTTCTTCTTCTTCTTCTTCTTCTTCGCCTCCGTCTGAGATCATGGAGTGCTTGGGTTCCGCCATTGTTAGCGAGGAGGAGATAAGAGAAGAAAAAGGAAACAGAGAGAGAGAGACCTGAGCGAGTGGAAGAGGTCATCGTGTTCCGCTGGTACAGGTTAAGGATATTATTATTTTTATAATATAATATATATATATATTATATAAATTGGTAAAAATACTAAAATGTGGAAAATATCTATGATTTTTTTATTAATAAAAAAGCTAAATTTGTTCTCTGTGACATCATATTTTTACTATCGGTGTTGTTGACTATTTTTTTAATAAATTATTTTTAAGAAAATATATTATGTGGTTTATTATTGCTTTAGGATGAATTGTTTTAATTTTAAATAAGTCTTAGTCCTATTGGTTCATTGTCATTTGGAGATTAATATTTACCAATTTTATGTATTTTAAAATTTAAATAATACTCCTTAAATAATTTAAATATTTATTTAAATACTATTTTGGCTTTTTACAATACCGTAAAATACAATATGACGTCTTCGATCTCTTGCATTAGAGTCAAATGTTTTAACTGTTTGACTCACGTCATGATGCTATAATAATGCAAGTAAAAGTGCATCAAACAACAAGAGACACTAAACCGGAAACTCTAATAAAAATGGCAAGATCAGGAAGACCATAAGGAATGAACAAAAATACAAAGCACTCAAAAAATTGATTCTGTGATATAATGAACAAAAGCAAAATAAATTCACAAAGCACACAATCATTAACTGAGCACAAACACAACTGAAATACTAAGCAACATAGTCCATATGCTACTGCCAAAAACAACCATGAAACAACTTAAAGTTTGTTGATTACCAACCAAAGTAAAACTCTGAAGCCACAGCAATCAGACTCAGGAAACAGCAATTGTTTTACACAATGGCATTAGCTGCACTCGCAATCCTCGGCCATAGGTCAGCACACTCCTTTCCGATCGGTCCAGTGATAGCAGAGCCTTGAAAGAATATAAATAGGAATTAAAACCTTTGAATTCTCGTCAAATTCAAAAAATATTCATGATGAAAATATTGCCCGCGACAATAATAGCAAATCTGAAAGTTAATGTATTGTTTTCATTTTCAGTCAATGAGTCAATTGGCAAATATAAAATGTCGGAGATCTTCCATAAATAGAATCTCAAAGGCCATGATCTAGTAACACTACTAGGTCTTGTCATGGGACTACTTCTAACATGTAGTTTATCTAATCTCATCAAAATAGACTATAAAATGATAAACCTTTAAGTACATATAGAACAAATAATAAACTTCTTTTTTAAAAAATCTAGTGGTTTGTACCTTTCATCTCTCCTTTTGGATTCACAATCACACCGGCATTATCTGCAATAAAATTGAAAACAAAAAAAAAAATTAGATAGCTTTATTGTGAGAAAACATGAATTTAGTGTAACATCCGGATATTGTTTTGGTCAAGCTATCTTCCATTCCACCATATATAAGAATCAATGCTTGCAAGAAAGCTCAAAACACTATAGTTCTTCAAGATGAAAAACCATAGTTTAACATTTGACAGATAAGAACATAAATGTATGTAATTCTATTTCATAATGTATATCTGATTTTCTCTAGATTAAGCCATGGTTAATGAGTGAAAATGCATGAACATTACAATATGGTAAGTATAGACTAAGAATTATCAATTGACTCATATGGAGAAATTTCAAAAAGGCCACTATCTCTAATTGCTAAGCTAATGTGGTTGCCAAGGCGCCTCTCCAAATTTGAGCTTGAGTTTGTGTCCCACGTTTCAATTGCCAAACCCAACCAAAAAATAATAATAATAAAATAAAATAAATAAGTTTGGCTAATTAAAACTACTATTAGAAATAAGTAACCTATTTATAACAGGAAAACCACATCCATTACTAGAAAAAATCATGATGGCCAGTTTGAAGACATTGTTATGAAGGAAATATTGTCATAGGCAATTTAGAAGAGCCCTGTGTTTTTTATAATCATAATCATGCACATTTTCACAGCTAATTTCGCAACATCCTACCCTGAGATTGTAAGAGACACTTCTGATCACTGAGTTAATCAAATGTAAATCAAACACAAAACACAAAAGAAGAAAAAAAAAAAACTAGTTCAATATGGAAAATGGTTGTTCTTCTTAACAGTCAAGTAATCAAGTGAATCCACCTTCCAAGTCACAGGTCACCTACTTCATGGACAAAGGCAGAGGTCCTAGCCCATTTAAAAGATCGATGAGGATGCAGAAGAAATATGCACACATCACTTGTAATATTGTCTGATATTTGCAAATACAATCACAATATATGCTTCTATCTAAAACTATCAAAAGGAGTTTAAGCTAACAGTCTAAAACAAAAGTCATTTCCTAGTCAAAAGAACATTTGTCCACAACTAAATTATCATCAATAAAAGCACTTACACATCAATAATAGCCTTGATCACAGAACAAATAGCAAACTAACAGATCAGTAAAGGTAGAGATGCAAGATTTTTTACCCTCAAAATACATGAAGACCCCATCCTTTCGGCGCCACGGCTTGCGCTGCCTCACAATGACAGCAGGCATGACCTTCTTCCTCAAATCAGGCTTCCCCTTCTTCACAGTGGCCATGACCATATCCCCCACACAGGCAGAAGGGAGCCTGTTGAGCCTTCCCTTAATCCCCTTCACTGATATTATATAAAGGTTCTTTGCACCGGTGTTATCTGCACAGTTCACCGTTGCTGCCACCGGCAAACCCAGTGACATTCGGAACTTGTTCCCAGCCGACCCTCCACGACCTATGCAGTAGTTCATGATAACCATTATGCAAGAAACTACTTTTAAACAGTTTAAGAAATAAAAGTAAAATTCCAAATTCTCCATTCAAATTGATGTCTTAAATCACCCCAAAAAAATGATCCTTTAATTTCAAGTTCAAATTCTTTAGCCATTTGTTCATAATAAGCATTCAAACACAAACCCTTCCCGCATATTTAGCAAAAAGGAGTAAAAAGAAAGTCTTCATTGTCCCTTCAAACCAATGTTTCGAATCACCCCAAAAGAACTCATCTTTATATTGAAATTCACGCTTTTCCTGCATTTCGCTTCAAAAATTCATTTATTTCATGAAAACCAAACTACTGTGAATTAGGCTCCTGCATTATTCGATCAAAGCTTCATTGCTCTTCAAACTAAGCTATTAAACCACCAACAAAACTTTCAACTTCAAAACCAATTTTAAAAAATAGCCATTCTCTGCATCAGAAATTCATCACTTCCAAATTAGAGCTCAAATCCACCCAACTAAAAATCATAGTTTCCCAAACAAATCAGCGACTCAAATCACTGAGAATCCACCGAATCAAAACACACACACACACATACACATCTAATAGTACCAAACAGCATCGATCCAATAAAAGCAAGCATGATCCAAAGCTGAAACATGAAAAACCCTAACGAAAGAATCGAAGCAACATCGTACCTCGCTTCGACATCTTGGAGACTGCTCGGCGCTTCGCGGCGATGGAGATGAGCTAGGAGACGTTTATATAGTAGGTTTTTTGTGGTAAAATGACCAAAAATATCCTTTTTTAATAATAAGAAAAATAAAGTAAAGTCAAAAACTTTTTTTCAATTGTTTCACATAATTTTTCACATTATCACATTTGGGTCAGTGACGGTGACAGTGACGGAGCTGTGTATATTTTTTTGTAAGGTCAGATGACCCCACAAAAATTTTTAAAAATCCTTTTAATATATATTTATATATTAGATTAAAAAAAGTTATATTAACCCCACAATATTAACTTAGGGCCAACTTGATTTTGAGAATGAAAACATTGGGTTTAAGTGCTTAACATAAAGCATCAATGATATCAGTATATACTATATATATATATATATAATAACATTATAATGATATAATATATAATATACTTTTTAAAAGTTGTTGCCTTTATCCATTTCTCCATCTTTGATCTCACTCCAACAAGGCAGCCACCCGCCTTTTTTTTCACAATCCATTTTCTCCACCATTTTAATTTTTGGTCATCTCTTGAGACTCCAACAAGCTCTGAAAATTAAAATCTCTCCACAAGGTGTCAAGGACCATAACTGAGACGACTCCACCAGACCTCTGACACCAGTAGTACAGCACCGACCACCATCTACCGATGCCTAATCCGTCCTAATCCGACCACCTCCATCTCCGCCGCAAGCCTTCATCGGTGCATTGTGGTCCTCTTTTCTGGGAATTCCGGCTTCTCTACATAATCCATATTTCAAGCCTAAGTAAAACCATAATCTCCAATTTTCCATGATTACATCTTATAATTCCTATTTCTCTATGAATTATGGCTATGGACTATGGATAATGGATGAACATATAATATTACAATCAGTTATGCATGCATTTCCATGAGTGAATGCTCAATTTTTTTAGTGTAATGTTTTGTGTACAAATTAATCTATTGATGGAGTTCATTGGAGTTTGAATTGATAGCCAGTAAAGTTACTTTTTCTTGATCATCATTAAAGTATTGTGAATGTTTGATTTATCCATAGAAAAGATTCAAAAGAATGTAAATTATGTAATAGTGTCACAAATGCTAGCTTTCTGTGAATGTTTTCTGTGATCACATTAATTATCATTAAACTTTTGTTATTTTTTCTAATGTTAGTAAATGGATAAATACTTCAAAAGGAAATCATTGTTTGAAGAATCAAGTTCAACTCCTAAAAATAGTGATGAACCTCAAATAACTCAATAATATTCAAAACAAGCTCGTGTTGAAGTTGATTTAAAAAAGTTACCCGCAGATCCAAGACGTCGTTTTTTAATTTCAACTTATCATCCTAATGATCAAGATAAAGTATGGAGAGCATACTTACAAAAGGGACCTTGCCAACCACGTAATCATAATTTTCCACAGACAAGCATTGGGAATATGTTGCGTCAATTTAATCCAAGTTGGTTTGATGAGTATGACAATTGGTTAGAGTATAACATAGCTAAAGATGATGCATTCTGTTTATATTGTTATCTTTTTAAACCAGATATTAGAAAGTAAGAAAGTGCATACTCATTTGTCATTGAAAGTTTTACAAATTGGAATAAGAAAGATAGATTTAAAACTCATATAGGTGGTCTTAATAGTGCCCATAATCAAGCTTATAGAAAATGTAAGGACTTGATAAATCAAAATCAAAATATTCAATCTATTTTGATTAAGCAAGGAGATCAAGATCGAAGTAAATATTGCACAAGATTGACTGATTCAGTAGATTGTATTCGATTTCTTTTGCGACAAGGACTATCTTTTCGTAGTCATGATGAAATCCGAGGAATCAAACAATCAAAGAAATTTTCTTGAACTCTTGCATTTTCTTACTGAACACAATGAAGTCATCAATAGTGTTGTTTTGAATAATGCTCCTAGCAATCTAATATTAATGGCTCATGATATTCAAAATGACATTATAAGTGTTGCAGCAAGTGAGACAACAAAGGCAATTATTAATGAGTTAGGAGATGATTTATTTGCAATCTTGGTAAATGGATCTCGTGATGTCGCAAATAAGGAACAAATGGCTCTTGTTTTGCATTGCATGAATAATAGAGGTTGTATTGTTGAACGCTATTTAGCTATTGTTCATGTCTCCGATACTACTGCATTGTCACTCAAAAAAGCAATTAAGTCTATGTTCTCTAAGTATGGATTAAGTTTATCAACATTATGTGAACAAGGTTATGATGGAGCTAGCAATATGCGTGGTGAATTTAATGGTTTGAAAAGTTTGATTTTGAAGGAAAATGAGTTTGCCTTCTATATTCATTGCTTTTGCACATCAACTTTCAATTAACTCTAGTAGTGGTTACAAAAAAATGAAGATTCCATTGCTTCACTTTTTCATAATGTTGGTTGTTTACTTAATGTTGTTGGAGCTTCATGTAAGAGGTATGATATTCTTAGATAAACTCAAAGCTTTTAGAGTTGCCAAGACACTAAAAAAATGATGAGCTTGCAAGTGGAAAAAGGCTTAAACCAAGAAAAATTAGTCTTAAATGTGTTACGCCCCGACCCCAAAGCCGAGGCCCAGCGACAGATCAGCCGCATCCAGCGGGGTTGGGCCCCATTAGGTGCAAGGTCTCAGATTTGACCTGATCAGAGTCAACCCTAACAAGTAGAACAGAGAACAATATAAAAATAATACGTAAATACAACACGGACTTTACATATACAAGAATCCAAAGTACAAATACGAGGTTAATAAAAAAATTTACAAGAAAAATGAGCAGATTCTAGTGGATCCATCCCAAAGACTCGGCTAAACAACAAGGCCTTAAGCTCAACAACCTAAGAGTCGAGTACACGAAAATATAGAGAAGAGAGGTCGAGCAACGCGGTTACTCGATGGAGTGGGGCGAAAACAGGGAAAACTCAAAAATACCGGTGAATACGAAAATGGTTATCTAAACACTCCAAAACATAATATTTTCCAATTAAACTGAAACAAGAAATTCAGAAGTGGTTAAACAAAAATAATAAATAAATAAATGACAAATAACGTAATAATAGTGAGCGAAAGTGCAGAAAATGCTTAGAATACGTAGATAGTCGAAATACGTAAAAATACCGGAAAAACATATGTGTACATCTCCCGACTAATAGAAATCAACAACACGAGATCGAATCATCGATCGTGAAGTCAAAAGCAGAGCGAGCGAGAATATCAGCGAGTCGTAGCCGGATCTTCGACCGCGATCGGGGGGTAGCGCTACTACGGAAAAATATGTGCACATGGCTAGGACTAACTCCTCCTAGCTGGGCGAGCCGAGGAATGGAGATGTACTAAAAACCACATAAATACAAAAATACAGACGAGAGAAAATGTCGAATAATTAATGCAAGATCAAAAATAAATAAATAATAATCATACACTAAAAACACGAGTACAAGTTCAGAATTTGCAAAATTCCACAAGTTCACAAAAATTTCCTAAATGCTCACCCGAATGCAATCTAGAGATTTCAAAGTCTCAGTTTAGTGAAATAAACCGGATAAATTTTTTTAAAAATAACAAATAATTAACAATAGCAATAAACCGGGTAAGAAGTAAAATACAATACTTGAATGTATGATCAATGATAATATGAAATTAGCTAGGTTCAAGGGGACATGATAGCCACATTAAGCAAACAAAAGACTAATGGGAGTACTTCCATCATTCCATAATGAAATAAACCTATAAAGGCTAGAACATCAAAGTCATTCCATCAAGCTTCAATCACAAAAAGTAGCTCATAATTCACCTCAATACCAAGGCCATAATTACCAACGCAAGTAAATCGACAGTGTGTGCTGTAGTGATAGCTACAGTACCATTGCCCATTACTTCCTCACATACATACATATCATCAAACATGTCTCTCTTTTATTTTCCATACACTAGCATGCTCAACAATTCCATAATGAGAGTATTACATTACCAAAGGCTATAATTACATACCTAATCCACACCCATGGTTTCCATCATTCCCATTTTAACAACAAAAACATCTTATCATAATTGTCAATTTAAAACAAGTTATCAATTCAAAGACATAAACCTACACCCCCTCTCCATTATTAAACTAACCTTGAAACATCAAGCAACACCAACCAAAAATAAGCTATATTAAGCAACTAACCCAATTTTGACTTAACATTAGTTCAAAAATCACCTCTAATATCCAAGATGCAATAACACCAAAAGCAACTCGAAAGAACTTTCTATTTCTTTTTACGGGCATAATTGTCACGTCACCTCACCCTTAAAAATGTCTTCAATCCTAGCTTCATACCACCCCATTCCTCTAGATTCAAAAGCAACTCATATTATTATTTTTATTCTTCAACATTCATGCTTTTAATTCTCATCACATAAATTTTCATCAATACCTTACATTTTATTATGAGTATACGTCTCTCCCCTTTCTCTTACTCCTTCACATCATCCCAACATATCATAAAAGCATTCCAATCTCTTCCATTCCCAAGCAAAAGAATTACATAAACATAACTCCCTCACATAATCAAATTTCACTTGTCAACATGCATAAACTTCTAATCTACATCCATAATTAAACATACGCACACTCTTCACAAATCTAAGACTATTTTCCATTTCAAAAGTAGATGTAGAGAAAATAATGTCTTATTTCACCAATGTATCAATCTATATTAACAATTTCACACACACCTCTTATAAGCATAAATACCCATGTCATTAACATTAATATACAAAATCTCACACATAGCATCATCTCCAACAATCCATAAACTCACATCATCATGTTATCACAATCAATTGGTCATGGCTAACATACTGTCCTTAAAAGCATTATATCAAACACTTTGAATGCCTCAACCAAATTCCATCTCATGAATTCCACATAAGTCAAGAATACGACCAATTTACATACATCATTCATCGAGCACCTTATGGGCATCAAACAAACCTCTAGATTAGCATACCCACTTGTATGCCCACATACAACAACTACAATGTAAAACATTATTTTCTCATAATTCTTACATTAATTTAACACAATCCATGACATGTATATAAACACATTCCTTATCTCTTGATTCCTAGCCAATTCCACAAGATATGCATATTATCACCCACACATGAGATCAATCAAACTCATTTAGAAATTTCAACTCATATTTAGTAATAAACAAGGAATCCATACTTATCATTCCTTCCATACGTGATGAGTGCTCATACAAAACTAACAAGTAAGCCCATCAATACCAATGAAGCCATTAACAAAAATTAAATCAAACAATTCTCACAATTATGTCCCTAAATACTTACATCTCAACACTTGAGGCAATTTGTCAAATACCTTATGTGCATCAACCCAAATTCCATTTCAAGGACTCTAACATAACTCATGAATATGATTTCTTTACAAATAAATCTTCACTTGCATAGTTCACAATAAACCTAACTCCCAAGGTCTTAAATTTTCAAGAACCCAATTAGCATCAAGTATGATATTGTAACAAAAACAATGCCAAGTTTCCAATCAACATCAAAACATGCAAATAATTTACAAAAAAAATCAAAAATAACTCAAGAATGATTCGATTAGCCCACTCACCTTCGAATCTTCTCTCCCTCATCCTCTCTACTTCTACTAATCTAAAGAAAACAAGAGAGGAAACAAGAAAAACACAAGGTCTAAGTTTAATCTAAGGTTATGAACAAGAACACAAGATGAAAAATTAATGGAAACAAAAAAATATACTTACCTACCTTACCATCAAAAGCAAGAAAATGAGAAGGAAATGGCTAGGGTTTCCAACAAGGCATGAATGGAAAATGGGAGAGAAGGGGCTGAAGCTTTTTAAAAGGGAAGAAAAATATTTTCGGGTTGCTACAGGTCTGGACTTTTTAAAAATGCTACAGAATGTGTCTAAAACAATTGGGTTATGACAAAAACGTCGTCGTTGATACTAGTGGGGTTCGCATTATGGAACATTACTAAACTTAATTATTTTGTTCTCTTCTGTGGTTGATGTACTTGAAAAATGTTGGTGAGGAATGGTTTGAATTCAGAGCAAAGGATGGAGCACAATTTTTATTACAAAATGCTTCAATCTTTTTGATTTCATATTCAACTTACATTTGATGAGAAATGTGCTGAGGCATTACAAATGAATTGTCAAAGTTTTTTTACAAAGAAAGGATCAAGACATAGTTAATGCTATGGAGTTGGTTAAAAATATCTAAACAAAAGGCTTCAAATGATGAGAGATGATGGATGGGATCTTTTATTACATGAAATCCTTTATTTTTGTGGAAAACATAGCATTTTGGTTCCTAGCATGGATGAAAAATATTCACCTCTTGGAAGATCACGACTAAAGTTGTTGATGTCTCGAAATTTGCATCATTATCGAGTTGAGTTATTCAATGTTGTTATAGATAGACAACTTCAAGAACTCAACAACCGTTTCAATCGAGATTAATGCGAGTTCTTTGTGCAGCATGTGGTAGCCCAAGTGACTCTTTTTCCGCTTTTTAATAAAGAAAAATTGATTCGCTTTTGCTCGCTTTTATCCTCTTGAGTTTTCGAGTTGTGGATGTTATGGGGAGCTTGATAGTCAACTTGAAACTTATATTATTGATATGCGCTCTAATCCCTGAATTTTTGTATTAAAAGATTGATCAACTTATTGAGAAGTTGGCGGAGACAAAGAAGAATATCGTTTATCTACTTGTGTTTCCATAGGCTAAAGCGGCTTCAATATTACCTGTACACTGCAAGTGTAGAAAAAGAACATTTTCGGTAATGAAAAATTATGAAAAATTAGCTAAAGAAACGTGATGAGAGATAATTTGATGAATGATTGTTTGGTTACATATATTGAAAGAGATATATTCAACAACATTGATAATGAAACAATCATCCAACGGTTTCAAAATATGAAATCTCGTCGTGGACAACTATGAATGATATGTATAAGTTTGATAAATAGTTATTTGTATTTTTAACTTTTTATAATGTTTTAACTACATTTCTAAATATATATATGCTTTTTCTTGTAATATAGATGATGATAATATGTTAAGAGACTTATTATAGGAATTTTTGGTTTTCAAACTCTACATAATTAACTTTACTTTTTTATTGTTAGGGTTGTGTTTCAGTACTCAAGGAAGAAGGAACAACATCTTCTTATGTGGTTTGTGTTATCCCGGAAGATTGTGAGAAGATAAATTTGATGTATTTTTCATATACTTTCAAAGTAATATATGTGGGTTTGAGTTAAAAAAACTTTATTTTTGGTTAATAGTGCTTTTTATAATTGTTTGATCGTGATCTGTTATATATTGGTAAACATGTTTGTCATGTGATAGTATTTTTACTTATTGACCCCTATATTATAAATTTCCTGCTCCGCCATCTGGGACTGATGGTAATATTGATGGTAATGTATGATTACCAATCTTGAAATATTAACAAGGAACTCGGTAAAAATGTGTAAAAATTTTTAATCTTTGATGTTATAATTTAATTATATTGATCCCAAATTTTATTTTTACTTTAAATTTAAATTTGCTCAAAATTATAAATACAATGGTATTTTTGGAAATTTTTGAAAATATTAATAAGTTGATTACTATATAATATGGGTTAACAATCAAATATGGTTATCATAAATTACCACAACATTAATGGGCATTTAGCATTTCCGATCTCATTATTATGATAATCTTATTATGTGGTAATATATCATTAAAGCGAGCTAAATAACTCCTTATAGTTTCTGGTTGATTGGAAACCATAATATCAAGGAATGAAGAGGGGATGAGGGGTGAGGGTGATCGGGGATAGATATCCGTAAGAGTTTCATACAGGGATGGGAGTGACATTATTGATTCCATAAGGATCTCATTAAAGATGACGGGGATAATGAGTGGTGATGTCAAGTGAGTTAGAGTCTATTTTCACCAAGAAATAGGGATGAGGGTTGATTTAATAGAGTTCAAAATCCAAGCAAAATGATTCGAACCTGCTTTTGTTATTCAATTATATCTTTTACCAAAATTAATTTTTTTAAAATATGTTTTAAAACATAAATCATTTCACATGAGGACAAATTAATCCATATTAACCAGAACAAATGGAGAAAGAAATATTCGTTTACATTTGGACTAATTTTTTATTAAAATAGTAAAAATACAAATTGAAAGTAGATGGACCAAAAGAGCACTACTCGCATATATAAAAGGCATAATTTGAGAATTACATCCCATTTAAAAATAATGATGGCATTGTTATAAATTTTATCATTTTTATAAATATAATGAACAAATCTTATTATAAATTATGAGAATATAAATTTTTGTTTCAAATTATCAAATGGAGAAAGAAATTTTTTTGTTTACATTTGGACTAAGATTTTTTTAATTTAAATAGTAAAATAGTATATATATACAAATGGAAGTAGATGGACCAAAAAGCATACTCACATTTCTAAAAAGCATAATTTGAAAAATTACATCCCATTTAAAAATTAATAATAACGAGTATTATAAATTTTATCATTTTTTTATAAAACTTACTGATTTTAAGAATATAAATTTTGTTTCAAATTATCACAGGTGTCAAATACATGAAACAAATGGGGTATTTGTGGGCCAAATTATTATTATTATTATTTTTTATACGGATCGACAAACACCTATTAGTATTTTTATCACGCATTGTCTTGAATGTGTATGCCAAGAAGCGTGCATGCGTGAGTTATTGCCTCGATCCTACCCTCACCTCACAAGCGTATGTGAGTGGGGGAGTGCAACATCATTGATGAGCTAATTCCTTTAGATGGTGTTTGTTTCAAGGGATTTGGAGCTATACGTACTCAAATCCTTTATCTTTTTAAACTCAAGTGTTTGTTTCGAGGTATTTCATTTTCCATGTGTTTTTAAAATTCCATCATTGAGGGATTTTGTTTTACCATCAAAAATGATCGTAAAACCAAATCCCGGGAGTTCAAAACCAATGTATATGTATATACATACATATATACATGAACATATACATATACACACATACACATTTACATACTCATACACATATGCATATATACACACATACATATAAATATATATATATATAAAATAAACATCCATAGGGTATTTTTACATATATACATACATACATGTATGTATATATATATACTCTCTAGATATATCTATACATAATATGTTTACGTATACAAATACACATATATTTATGTATATATCCACATATAAACATATATACATATATTTATACAGATATATATACTCATATACATATGTATATATATATATGCATATATGCATATACACAGATATATACATACACTTATACACATGTTGTCACGCCCGAACCTAGCCGAGCACGTGGCAACCGCCACGACAACAAAAAGTGGGTCCCACAACGGCCCTCACCTTCAAGTCGCCATAAGGCTCAACACAAACACCGCTAATACTGATTACTAGAATATGGAACAATATCAACAATGAAAAACATAATAGGGTTCAGTCACACCAAGGACCCTAAATACAAAAAGAACATCGCAGAAAGTACGGACTGGGGTTTTCGAGTTACAATCCAAAGGTACAAATATAAGAACAATATATAATGGTAAAGTCTAGTGGATCTATAAAATTTACATGCACTATAACAAATCTAGAAAAAGGAGAATGGACAATCACTCTCACGCTCGCGACAAAGACAACCCAGTCCCAACGTCGCGATCGAGAAAGAAGAAAGGAGAGTGGTGAGTAACACATGTTACCCAGATGAGTGGTGACAACATAGATATAACAAAGAGATAAAGTATTTCAAATTTTTTTATTTACCACAATGATACTAACATATAAAAAGAAATTTCCAAGTATTCAACAGGGTTAACAAATAACATAATGCTTGACAATAGAATAAGCAAGTAACCTTTCCAACACATTGAACACGCGTTTTTAAATAAAAAAATACTGGGTCGGCCTTAAACAATTCCCAAGCTAATCGTGGTCGCGATCAGCTATGGGAGCACCAAGATGTTTTAAAACCTAAAAAAGTAATGTTGCCCTTTCCTTGGTGTTGGCCACCGAGATTCCCTTGTGGTAACCCCGGGTTTTTGAAAAAAGAACCCCATCAATGGCTCCTCGCACCTCTTAACCATGGTAAACACGGGGGTTAACCACGTCCGCCTCCCATTAGGTCGGACGTTGGGAACGCCATCATGCAGATGTCGGACTAAAGTCCGTAGTTACCATAAAAAAATCTAATACAAGAATAAAAATTCTTTCCGATTTCCAACTCAAGGAAACCATCTAACAATGTTTAAATACGGAAATGTGCATCAACCCTTATGTCATTTGTAAATAACATACTTAAACATGTAAACATGTTTATTCCAAAAATGAATACACGTAAGTATTCTAGGTTTAGACATTTCAAATATATTCATACCCACAACATATATATATATATATATATATATATATATATATATATATATATATATATATATATATATATATCAAATGAACTTCAATGCACCAAATTTATGTTATAAAAACACATAAGGAAATCTCGTAATACTCTTGGTTTGTTAAATCTATGCATTTACAAATTTAACTACTAACAAAACTAGTGGTCTCGTCTCGAGGGGCGCTCATCTGATCGGCGAGTTTCTTCCCTTGGAGAATGTTTCGCCACCTAGATACAAGCAGGGAATCCAAATACTAATGAACACAAGAATGATAGCTAAAAGGAATGCATGCAATTGCAATGATACAAGTCGACTATGAAACCTTAGGGTTTTGAGGCAAAAACAACGTCATTTTGGACCCAAATGATATCAAAAATGAAGTAAACCTAGTTCCAAAGAGTTCGAGGTAAGAAGGGCTTCAATTTTGGACCAAGGAAGAACCCGAAAAAGGCTCAAAATTTTCGGTGCTACGAGTAACTCCGAATTTTCTATAGCAAAACCGGACCTTATACTATGGTTTTCTCCCAATTTACAACACTAAATCAAGAAATTTTTTTCAACAACATTTTCACACATGAATCATAAATCATTGGCTTCAATTTAAACCTATAAACCATCAAATCCATGGAGAGATTGAAGTTTTTATACATTTCCAAAAAAACAAGAAAAATACGGTAGAAATACAAAAATAAAAACATTGGATCTAAGGCTTACGAGATTCGGGAGTTAGGGAGGAAGGATTTTTGGTATTTGAGTTCGCCGGAAATTTTTGCGGGAAAAAATTCTTCTCACGTTGAGGTCGGCCGAACAAGAAACAAAGAAGAAGAAAATGAAGAAGAGGCAGGTTGGTTCCTTTTTCTTATTCATTAATTCTTTTTTATATAGGAAATGACCTAATTGCTCTTTTTAATAGAAAAAAATCGTAGAGAATGGATCCAAAACGACTGAATTGCCCTCGATATTTCACATAAAAAGCTACTATGCAAATATCGCAAAAATAGCACTACTACTAAGTGACCCTTTTACAACTAATGCAAGCATAAAAAAATCTAAATAGGCTAGAGGTCTAAATCGGGACGAGTCTGACATATGTGTTTTCCAATTTCGATTTACAAATTTTTTTCAAATAAATATTAAATTTTTATAATACATTAATTCAGGTTACATCCAACCAAACATAAGATTTGGTCAGATTATATTTTTGAAAACCAAGTATTTCCAAATTACATTTCATAATTAGAAATTCATCTGTATTTAAATTACATCAAACCAAACACTATCTAAATAGAAATTCAAATCCTTACCATTGTATGTGGGAATTCATATTAGTGTCTCTAATTATTAAAAATTAGTGATTTTAGCAATTTTGTTTTGTTAATTCTTTGGATTAATGAATAAGTATGTTTAACGTATGATTCTATATTAAAAACACAATGGTTAAATAACATTTTAAAAAAATGTTTTTCCAAGCATCAACACATTAATATCATCATTTATTACTCATGATAATATATGCCTTCTACTAGTCTTGTAAAAATAAGTGTTCATCTATCATTAAATATTAAAAAAACAATTATAACATAAAAATATTATAAATAAAAATAATCTAATTATTATATTTTTTTATTCCTTTGTACTTTTTCTCCAAAAGAAAGACTCATCAGCCCTCATCAGCGTCCACGTGTCCACGACACGTGTCCGGACTTCAAAACATAAATTTAACCAAAGTTGATAAATTCCGGACAAGTCCGGCAAAATTTCCCTCGTTCTCGTACATAGAGCATCATCCCTCGCTTCGTTTCCTTCCCAAACTCCACCAGTGAAGCTCGCCCAATCTTCTCCCCTTTTCCGCAAACCCTAGGCTTTTTGATCCATTGATCCTTCTCTGGATTCCAATGCATTGAGGCGCTGATCGGTTTTGGGCGGCGCTTTTGAGTTCTCGCTGTGAATGGCGGGCAGTGGTGGCCAGGGGAGCTTGAGCCCGAGCTCATTCGTGTCGGCCAGAGCCTGGCTTCCCTTCCTTCCGATATCAATGATATTGTCGATCTTCTCGATGTGAGATCATTGCTTTTTGAGTTTCTGTTTCTTTGTGGTTTTTGATCGGTGGCGCATTTTCGGTGCGCGGTGTAGTGGAGGTGTTTGAGTGTTGGTTTTATTTGTTTTGGTTTTTGGGGAGTTGGGATCGTGGTTTATGAGTGATATTGGGGGTTTGGTTTGGTTGTTGGTTCAATGTGTGTTTTTGTGATGGAAATTTATGTTATTTGTTATTGTTCGGTGCGTTGAATTGTTTGCGTGTTGTTTTTATTATTTTTATTTTTGGTTTTTGAGGATGTTTTTGGTTGTGTTTTATGAATGCGATTAGAAGTTGTTGCTTGAACGTGTGATTTTGTGATGAATTGCTTGCATGGAGTGTTTTGATTATGGTTTTGGGGATCTCAAGATGGTGTTTTTCTGGATGATATTGGAAGTTTAGTTTAGTTATTGCTTCGTTGTGTCCTTTTGGGATGGAAATTGATGCGTTTGATCACAACAAGGCACAGCATACTGTATTGACACTTTGTTTGTTGTTTGAGTATTTTGCTTGTGATCATGGAAAGCCTGAGATAGTGTTCTCTGGATTAGATTGGAAGTTCGGTGTGGTTCACTTGCTGGTTGTTTTTCCAATTTGGAAAAATTACGTGTTTCACTGCATCTTGTTATGAATTATTTGCATGGTGTTTGAATGTGTTGGATTTTTTTGGTTTTAGGGATGTTCTAATTGTGTTTTTATAGTTGACATTTGAAGTTTAGTATGGTACTGGAAAAGAAAGTTACTTCATTATCCTTCTTTGTGATGGAAATTGCTGTGCTTAATCATCACACATCTTGAATTATTTGCGTGCTATTCAAGTGTTTCGTTTGTGGTTTTGGGACTTGTGATAGTGTTGTCTTGTTGAGATTAGAAGTTTAATTTGCCTATTTGTAGTATGTTACTTTAGTGAGCATTTCTGTGACAAAAAAATTGACGTGTTTTTCAAGATTGGAAAGCACATTTTATTCAATCACTTGCATGTTGTATATACAGTCTCATTATCCTTTTTGAGAACCCTGTTTTGTGTTTTCTGTTTGTTCCATGGTTTTGTTCTTATTGCATTGTGTGTTTTTGATGACACTGTTGTTTATGATTGGGATGTAGGAAGCAGATAAGTTGTTGGCAAGGGTGGATCAGTAGCCGCCGCCAACCGGAACTATAGAGGAGCTCCCGTGTCAATCACTTCCATTCCTCTCGTCAGACCATCTGTAGCACTCATAGCTACAGCTCTAACTCGATTATTTCCTAATAATTGCTGTACCTCACAAGTCACATTAATTTGTTGACCGGCTCGACCTTTAACTACCAAAGCGTTATAAATATTAGGCATCTTTCCTGGGGGAAAAAGGGCATCCAGTACTGGGCCAATAATTTGAACGATACGTCCTAAGTTTTTTTCTTCAAGTGTGGAAATCATAGGACCAGAAGTAGTAGGATTGATTCTCATAATAAAACGAAATATGTCGAAATTTTTTTGGAATAGTACCTAATCAAAAAATAAATGTCCGATAGGAAGTTGATCGGTTAATTCAATAAGAAATAAACGGGGTTAACACTGTATTTAGTTAGTACCGTCCAAAGCAATCCAATTCCATTGTTTACTGACTAAATTTTCAAGTTCAACCAATCCTTTTTTTAATATCAAGAACAGGAATCATGAGTTAAGTTAAGTATGTTTCATTTTTCTATCATTATAGAAAATACCGTCTATATTATCTATGGAATTCCAACCCGAACTCGATTTATGATTTAGTATTTCGATCTCATTGGTTATTGTTTTTTTGCATATACATTTCTGTCTATTCTTTTTTATACCTTTTTCATGGACGAATTATGCCTATTTTCACATCTAGGATTTACATATACAACATATATCACTGTCAAGAGTGCATTTTTGTTAGTATTTATAGATACTTAGATGAAAAATTAGAAGGGAATCAATTCAATTATAAACTTTCTAAACAAGGATTGGGTTGCGCCATATATATGAAAGAGTATAGAATAATGATGTATTTGATTCAACAAATACATGGTCTAATAACGAACCATTTTATCATTTTAATTAGTTGATAATATTAGTTGACTATTTTTTGAAAGATTTTTCTCAGAGATTTTATTCACACGTAATCCATATTGAGCAGACCTTGTCGTTGTGAGAATTCTTAATTCATGAGTTGTAAGGAGGAACTTATGTCACCACAAACAGAGACTAAAGCAAGTGTTGGATTCAAAGCTGGTGTTAAAGATTATAAATTGACTTATTATACTCCTGACTACGAAACCAAAGATACTGATATCTTAGCGGCATTCCGAGTAACTCCTCAACCTGGGGTTCCGCCCGAAGAAGCAGGAGCTGCAGTAGCCGCCGAATCGTCCACCGGTACATGGACAACTGTGTGGACTGATGGACTTACCAGTCTTGATCGTTACAAAGGACGATGCTACCACATCGAGAGCGTTGTTGGGGAGGAAGACCAATATATTGCTTATGTAGCTTATCCTTTAGACCTTTTTGAGGAAGGTTCTGTTACCAATATGTTTACTTCCATTGTAGGTAATGTATTTGGTTTCAAAGCCCTACGAGCCCTACGTCTGGAGGATCTGCGAATTCCTACTTCTTATTCCAAAACTTTCCAAGGCCCACCGCACGGCATCCAAGTTGAAAGAGATAAGTTGAACAAGTATGGCCGTCCCCTATTGGGATGCACTATTAAACCAAAATTGGGGTTATCCGCAAAGAACTACGGCAGAGCCGTTTATGAATGTCTACGTGGTGGACTTGATTTTACCAAGGATGATGAAAATGTGAACTCACAACCATTTATGCGTTGGAGAGACCGTTTCTTATTTTGTGCCGAAGCACTTTTTAAAGCACAGGCCGAAACAGGCGAAATCAAGGGACATTACTTGAATGCTACTGCGGGTACATGTGAAGAAATGATGAAAAGGGCTATATTTGCAAGAGAATTGGGAGTTCCTATCGTAATGCATGACTACTTAACAGGGGGCTTCACCGCAAATACTAGCTTGGCTCATTATTGTCGCGATAACGGCCTACTTCTTCACATCCATCGTGCAATGCATGCAGTTATTGATAGACAGAAAAATCATGGTATGCATTTTCGTGTACTAGCTAAAGCATTACGTATGTCTGGTGGAGATCATATTCACGCTGGTACAGTAGTAGGTAAACTAGAAGGGGAACGCGAGATGACTTTGGGTTTTGTTGATTTATTACGTGATGATTTTATTGAAAAAGACCGAAGTCGCGGTATTTTTTTCACTCAAGATTGGGTCTCTATGCCGGGTGTTATACCCGTGGCTTCTGGGGGTATTCATGTTTGGCATATGCCTGCTCTGACCGAAATCTTTGGGGATGATTCCGTACTACAGTTCGGTGGAGGAACTTTGGGGCACCCTTGGGGAAACGCACCTGGTGCAGTAGCTAATCGGGTGGCTTTAGAAGCGTGTGTACAAGCTCGTAATGAGGGACGTGACCTTGCTCGTGAAGGTAATGAAATTATCCGCGAAGCTAGCAAATGGAGTCCTGAACTAGCTGCTGCTTGTGAAGTATGGAAGGAGATCAAATTCGAATACAAGCCAGTAGATACACTAGACGTGTAGACATGTTAGATGAAGAGAAAAAGAATTTGGTAATTCTTGTTTGTTCTCCTAATTATAATTAAACTCGGCCCAATCTTTTACTAAAAAAGGATTGAGCCGAATAAAATAAAGAATGAGTATCTTATACTATGTATTTGTATATATCTTTGATATGTACACCCCTTGGATCTTTGGATTGGCGGATTCTTTTTTATATTCCGCAATTTCATTTCAGACCATAAATCAAGCCAACGAAAGGGCTCCTTTTACCCCATTCTGTATATTGTCTTTTTCGTTCCATGCTACAATAGAAACTTAATCTATTATATTATTTGATTATATAATACCAGATTGTACGAGAATAAATTCTTTATTTTATAGTTATAGGAAAAAACAACTATTTTTTATTTATCTTTCGATGATAAAATTTGTACATGACATGAGAGAAACCATTATTTTCTTCTATTTATAATGGAGAAAAAGATTGTATCAATAT
>NC_052479.1:29537981-29599835 GCF_009730915.1 Dioscorea cayenensis subsp. rotundata | reverse complement strand
GCACATGTACTAGCAGTATTTAAACATCATGTTGTTGAAATGTACTGGGAAATTCCTCTATAGGCCTGGAATGTTTCTTTTTTTTGGCACTGTTATTATGTTGATAAAATATAGAGCCTGGTTTTCTTTTCTTGTAATTGCAGAATCTAATTTGTATAGGAAGCGTGTTATTATTATCTACTAATATTCATATTTATTTTTTAATTTTGAGCTTAGCTATTCCATATCTTTATTTTTGTTCCATAATTTAGAAAAAGGAAAATCGAAATATTTTTATTAAAATTTAAGGTTGTTTCTAGAGAGCATAAGTAATTTTTTAAAAAAAAAACTTACATTCCACTTATTTTATAATAAGGATTTACGAATTATGTAGGATGTTGAACAAATCCATGGTATAGGAAAAACTAGAAGTGAGAGAAGCTAAAAGGAGAAAACAGGAAAGATATGGGGTGGAGAGAGAGAGAGTTGTGGAGTAATTAATAAAGTGTTCAAGTAATTGTAATTTTTGGTTGATGGAGAGGGTATGAGTTTTATATTTCGGAGGGTGCAAATGAGTTTGGACAGCCTGGATCAAACGTTTACTGTTGCGGATCAACGATCCGATGAACTAGAATTCCATTAGAGGTGCCAGTACTGTTTATTCTATTTTCACTCTTTATAAAGATTACTATTAAGTGCATCCTATTCCAATGTTTATTAAAAAATTACTGTATATCCTATGACACATCCGCTCATGAAATAGACTGTAAAATACGTAATGTTCGAGATAAAAAATTATATAAACGCTCATGATAACTCCAACCTTTTATATATATAGAATATGTCATCTAGGACGTTCATAAACGTCCCTCAAATTGTAAATAATTTTAGCCTAACATTGTAGATTTTATTTGGTTCTGTAGGCTCAAGTACTGTAGTAACTCTGAGAGAATTTATTTGCAACTTCAACCTTTCCTTTCCTTGTTTCATTCTTCTTTCTTATCTCTTTATTTGCTTTCCCTTTGAGTAGTTAAAGAGCTCATGGAGGACATTTCCTTCTTGGCTTTGGTTTTAGAGGTGATTTCATCTTCTTCTTTGTTTCAGTTCTTGAAACTATGGATGGAGCTTAAGGGTTAGTTGTGGACGTATGAAAAGCTGATCCCTTTGCTCTTCTTCTTATCATATTGTTAAGGATTTATCAGTTGGATTTGCTTGCTGTTCTTCCACAGTATCTAGAACCAGTTTTTCTATGGGAAAACTATGTATATTGTAGATCGTATATTCCCATCACATATGCGTAGGATCAAGGTTTCTTTTGGATTCTTTGCTTTATGCAGAAGTTCATCCTTAGGATTGTATGGAAACCTTGAAACCTAATTTTGAGCCAAACCTCCTAGAACTGCCTAGAGCCCACGCTAGTGACTTAGGGGCATTATTTGCCTTTTTGCCTGGCTTTGTTTAATCTTGGTTTGTTGCTCAGATCATGCTCTACTAGGAGGGTGAAAGCTTGCCTTGAGAGACAAAGGAAATGGGCGGAGGAGGTATCCATGGAATCGTGAATTGCCCACGAGTGAATGGACTTATGATTTGTATAACCTTGTACTATCCTTTAAAGGTTCTCTATTACTTCCATTTGAAGCATTTTATGGATTTTATCTCATTGAATTAATGTTTTGATTGGTTTGATAGGAAATTTTATGCTTTTGAAACCATATAGTAGAAAACCTCTGAATGTTTGATCGAATATGTTTATGATTATATGATCTTTATATCTTAAATTGAAACGATTTATGCTTCTGCTTGGTGACACATGCTTCTAGTGCATTGATAATTAAGTGGAAAATAGCTTTTTAGATTTCACATTTGAATGTCGTCCCCGATATGGACTCTGCAAGAGATTATGCTTGTACTGGTACTTTTCGTTTCTTGGTGAGACATCTGCCATACAAGAGGCGCGCGCCTTCTCATAGCCACCCCGCTGGAGGCGAGCGTGCAAGATCGGGCTCGAAAGTATCGCCTGGGCTTTAAATCGAGCCAGAGTAGCGATCGGAGCATATTCATCCTGGATGCTGAGATCACTACTCCGTGGGATCGAGCAGGGTCGTCATCAAAGACATGAGAACCTTTGACGCGCTTTGAACCTCATGCCGCTACGCTTAGAGTTTAGCGATTTCTTCGGACCATTACTACTTTGTTTTGCGATGGCGCACGATTTGTGATCTCTAAAAGGAACTTGTTGTGTATGGAAAGTAAATTTCTGAGGATGTAATCTCATTGTAAATTATTTGAAAGTAAATTGATTTGATGACTCAGGTATTATGTTTTATGATTTGAAGCTCCATATTTTTACGATCATGAGATTTGAATGCTGGAAACTTTTCATTTGAGCAAGAGTTCTTTAATGCTATCATCACAGGCTATTATTACACTCTGTGCATGCTATTACATGCCATTATATCTCAAATCTTTTGTATTATGGCAAAAAGCTGGCTTTTAGTAGATTTTATCGATTATTTGGAGTATTCTCACTAGTGATCATGCGAATCCACTCACCGTGAAAGTGATCTCTAGGCGCGCTCCTCACTCTCTTCCTCCTTTCTAAGCTTTCAGCGAATACTCACAGCGCTTGCAAGAGTAGGTCGAGTGCCAGGCATTCATCATCATCCTCGGCCTTCTTCATTTCTAGCACTGCATGTACATTTCATATTTTGAGCATGAAACCTCGTTGTATATGGGAAATGGAATCTCATGAGTGTGTTTGAACTTCTTTATATGCATGGGTTATTGCTCATCTTGTTTCTTAGAAACTTTGTCAGTATTCAGGACCTGTGATAACTTTCTTTTAAACTATATGTCACGTTACAGCAGCTAATGGGATGCTCTCCCTACTGATCTCTTTATATTTTCTATTCTGCGAGTAGCTTGTCTCATCTCAGTGGATTTTGTTGTTAATCTTATGCAGTGATCTGAGTGCTGAGTGGCTGATATCTCTCCCGTTGGATCCTATTATGACTTGTCACGCTGTCATCTCGTCTCTACCTCAACCAGTATGGCCCTCTGCTCTCTCCCATCACAAATTCTGATACGATGCAAGTTATTATTCTTTACGCCAGTATTACGTGGGATACATGTCAGCAGCATGACAGTATAGTAACTCCACAATAACCTTTGGGCTCTAACCAGCCGTAGACAGTGCTACTGCAAGCGCCATGCGCAACAGTGGGCCCGATGGCCACATTGCTAGACGAGAGAGCTAGAGAGAGAGACGAGAATTCTCTCACCAGGCTAACGATGAGGCCCTGTGTGTGTGTGTATACATACACACACGCATTTTGGAGATTACGCTCTTAGACATTAAATCTGAAGCAAATATGTGTATGTAGATGACGCGGTCTCTACATAATATCATATACATATATACATATGGAATGGGCGGGTATAGGTGCACTCAGCCTTTATCAGCGTATCTTGCATGTTCTACTAGCGACCTCTCTCCACTTCGATACTAGTGTTCTCTCTCTCTCCCTCCCTCTTATCTCCTCCACGCCATCCATGGCGTGAATTCCCTAGCTCCTGAGACGTAAAGACGAAGACGAAGTGACGAAGGAACAAGGACTCGACAATAGAGATTACCACCTAGCTTCTCCATCTTCTCATCCATCCCACCTTTGACTTTCGTGCTTTGAGACTCTCAATTTTCTTTGATCTCAAAGTCTTTTTAGGGTTGAGATCAAAGCCGGAAATCTGATCTCAATTTGAGGATCTCCGATGATGCGTCCGCGATCCTTCCGAGGCAGCGAGACGAGGATTGAGATCCGAGATGTATGGGCGGAGAACCGAAGACGAGTTCGTCCCTCATCTCGCTCCTTCTTCATTGACGCACATGCGTCGCCAAGTGGATACGGAGTCTCCTGGTGTTGCCTCCTTCGGCACATTCTGCTGGTGCCTCTCCCTTCTACTGCTGACCACCACCACCCTCACCCCTCAAGGCCACCGCCGACATCCTGAAGCTCATCCAGCTCCGGCCCCACTCTCTCCGCTGCTGATGGCTCTCTCTCGCCTCCCTCCCTCCTGGCTGCGTCCTTGTCTGGCAGCAGTTCAACTCGTGAGTTCGATCCTGACCTGACATCTACGCCCATGACCTCAGTCGATCTCCCTCACCTCCTGGCAATCGATCTTATCAAGAACCGTGAGAGGGCGTTGATTCTATGCGCTTTGCTGAGCTCTTTGACGTCTTCCATGGCACTGTCCTTAATGATTCCAATTCCATTGGCTACTTCCACAGTGGGTATGATCGATACTCTGTTGAAGGTGGCGACTTTGCCAAAACTCTGCCTGAGACCCAAGCTCGACTCTTGAGCCCACTCGGGTCATATACTTCCTGAGAGCTCATGATGATCAAGCATCTGATGAGGCTCTGTACAGCTCTGGTGCGCGGAGGCGCTGAACAAGCCTCGCGGAGCTGCTCTTGAGTGCCGATAGGGCTGATCGCTGCTTCAACGGGCCGGGTCCGATAGCCTGCTGACAGCGTGCACCTTTAGGAAGCCTCGAGGAATGCCTTCTTCAGTGGCTCCACTGAGAGGTCTGCCGGAGCAAGCTTCTTTATGGACTTTGGTGTTGAAAATGGGCATGCTAGTGGTCATTGAAATGGAAAAATATAAAATGGGGAAGAGGAAACTTAGTAACAAGATTTTGAGGTTGATGATATGATAAAATGCTTTGGATGGTAAATGTAGCATCTTTTCTTTTGTTTCAGCTATGCTATGCTTACTCATATAAGAAAGTCGGAGTTCTTTTAATTTCCATTCTAATTACGTGTTCCTTGATTTGTGGTAACTGATAGATAATGGGTTATTAGTGCATGGGGGATGTGTACTCTTGTCAATAGTTTGCTAGGCTGAGAAAGTTTGACGGATGTATATGTGTTTGTGAAGAATGTTCTCCTTTCTCTTCCTCTCTGCTGGATTTTAGTTCCTAGTGCTCCTGCTCGAGCACGGTGCATTGGGCTACAGTGGCACCACCTTCCATCGCCTTTTGGCATTGCTGCCATCTATTCGAGAGTCCATGCCACGGACCCTCTGGCCCATCTCTGGAGACGTGCAGAATCAACGCTTCTGCTCGGTTCCATCTATGGCTCTCTGGAGCATACGCCCACAGTAGTCTCCACCGCCTCAACTGACTGCATTACTCCCACCTGAGTCCTCGCACAGTGCAGAGCGCTCTACTGGTTCTGAGACGCACGGGCAAACGCTCACATCTCTGACACCCTGCTCGACGGAACGCCGCTCCATCTCTGGGCACAGATGAGGAGAAACGACTCTGAGCCTCAACTCCTTGCCAATCCTCATCAAATGCCTCACTATCCCCTAACTCAGTCTGTTTCCAGTTAACCCGTTGCACGCCTGATTACAATGGCGAAATGGAAGAATCATTGTAAATTGAAAAGTGTGCATCATTGTGAAATTGAGTGGTTGCGCTGTTTGTTTGGTTAAACTAAAGGTTGATGATTGAAATTGGAGTGAGTTGGTGTCGATCCCCATTGAAGTATACATTGTTCTGAGCATTCAGGTATTATCTGTGAGATGGATGCTATCGATAGTATCAGTTGAGTGGTATATTGGAAAATTTATCGTGAATTAGCTTTGAAAATGTATGACTTCGAGGTCTCCTCTTTCTGCTTTCTCTTTTTCTTTTCTTTGTTCTTCTTTCTCTTTCCGCTGTTGTCTTCTTTTTCTGGCCTTTAGCAAGCCACTGTATTTTAGCTTTATTTTTACTGTAATTGAATGTTAGTGCTTGAGATAAGTCTGGGGGTCTACCATGAGAAAATTCAAGATCAGTCATGGATGATGGATTATTTTGACTCCTGAAATGGGAATTTCTTGTATGATCTCTCTGGGGGTTTGACAAGTCTGTCGTGAATTCTATGTTGTATCTCAGGTGTTCTTTAAATTTCTGGCTTGTATTTGGTCTTCTGCTCACTACACTTTTGTTATGTTTCTATCTTGTTGATGTTTGTCATTGGTATATGTTGACCTCATCCTCGAATGTTCTCTATGGATTTCGATATGTTAGTGAAATTGAATTTATAATCGTGAAATGGTTTTGCAACTCTTTGATTTCTGTGCCCATTTTGATGTGTGGTTTGTATACCAAACATCTCAGCCAATTCTTGATTATTCAGTGTGATTCTCATAGATGTTTGAAGTGAGAAATCTTTTAATTATGGAGAAGATTTGTTCACTCAAATTGTTGGACTGCTGTGCATTTGGGGAATTTTATTAGTTCCAGTGAAGCAAAATGACTTTGAGTCTTGATTAGGAACTGTGGTCTGACTTGCTTATCTTTGTATGTGGCTTATAAAAAGAAATATGTATTATCAGTAACCTTTTGCACTTTCCTAGCACTGGGTAACCATTTTATGTGTAAGAGTAACTCAATGTGAATGAGGAATATTGAATGCTATGTGACTTGATTCTTGAATTTAATTTCTTTTGTTCTGTACTGGTGAACCCTATTGGATGGGTACTATTCTAACAATCTCATCAGGCTGTGTTTTTCTAGTTCTGGCTTCTCTGTGGTGTTTATCTTCTTGTTTGATTGCCAGGTATTTTCCTAATCTTGAAATAAATTTTCCTAGTCGCGCCTTTTCTATTAAAGTTTGATGATTTTTATACAATGTAAAATGCACATTTATGGTTTGCTCCAGTGTTTTTAATCTACAGCTCCAATTATCATTTTAACAGGTTTACCAACTATTTGAGTGTTCTAATAATTTTATTCTTTGTTCTGCTATATATCTTATAAACTGCATGTGTCTTATTATGAGTATAATCATGTTAATTGGTTTTTATGGGTGATCTACTGCGTATAATTAAGCGTGTTGGGATAAATTCTTTTCCATGAAAAATATCCCATTACATGTGCAATGCAGTGACTTGCTAGGTAATTGTCAATTGGAAATCAGAAACAGCCAGGCTGCCAGAGTAACAGTTCCAAGAAATTTTTACATTCTTTTTATATACACAATCTACAAAATGGCAGGATCAGTGTATCAGACTCATTAAATTTGAAAAGCTTGGAAGAACTTCAGGTAATGAAGGTATCCTAGAAATTTCTTTTACTACACTATGGTTCTGATGGTGCAAAGAGATGCTACTACTGGAATGCATATTGTTTTGGAACTAGTGTAATTGTTGATCCTCTGAAGATTGAGCCTTATTTCAGCACAAAATTTACTAAAGGTTGTTTCTTCTATTTCTCTTAATTTCTACAGCTTTATGCAAGCTGTGACCAAAAGGAATTTCTGATGCTGATTAAACTGCAATTTCATTATGGAACCCAGGTAAGCTTTCTCTTTATCTGAATATATATTTATTTATCTCCGTTTCGCCACAATGTTGACACATCTTTAATTTTTGAAGTTCAGAGAATGTCAAACATGCTTAGTACTAAGGTTTGGCTAGCAGAGGACTCCCAAAGAAATTTCTTTGGTCACAAAGCAATGTTAGTACTTTCGACTTTGAGATTAAAATATCAAATGCTTAATTTGATATTGATCTGAAACTTGTTATGCAACATAATTACTGGATTGATTTAGGGTTCTTGATTCTATGAAGATTGAAACCAATTGTAGCCAAGAAATGTACACTGTGGAATCCCTATCATGTTTGTTAAGAAGATGCAAGTCAAGCAGGAAGTTAGAAAGTTTCTTTAACCAAACTTTATATTTAGTATTCAGCATTTTGAACTAGGATAACATCTTTTGTGACTTAGTATTCCTGAGTCTCAATCTTTCGTTGAATCTTTGTAGTTTTTAAATAATTTTCTCACTATTATAATCCTTATTAAAATTGAGTACTAGTAAGGTGCCAGTTGTCAGGCATCTCTGTTTTCTATCTTGCCTCCTTTGCATTATTATATTGCATTTGTCTCTATTTTGTACCACTTTCTTTTTGGCTTTAAAATTTTCCAAAATTAGAAAATGGAAATTTATTAGCTTTTTCTTCATTTCTCTTTTTCTTTTTAGGTTGTCATGATATAAAACTTCACTCTGTGATTCTGTTGTATATTTTAGGAAATGCTAGAACTCCACAACCAAAACAGGATACTGCTGTTAGTCCATTAGCGGGACGCAGTTTATTTATACTCATACAAATCATATAATTACATTTATACCCATAAACACCTTCTCAAAATTCTGTGAAGTATATATATAAGGGCACAGTTACAAATTAGAGATTATATATATATTCTTTTCCTTTTTAGGTCGTGGTGCACCAATATAAAACTTCTTACACTGGATTATATTGCATTTAGAAAATGCTAGAACTCGTAGCAATCAAAGATAGACTTCATTACTCCTTCTGTCCATTTAGAACTCGTCTCACTTTTAAATCTCACCTTTACGAAAAATAAGTAGAGAATAGTTAGAAATCTTTATTTTAGGAACATTTTAGTCATTTTCCTCTATGATCTCCTCCATCCATTAAAATTGTGGGCATTGAAGATAATAAACTGTGTGGAGGAATAAATGCACTCTAAATAGGTTGGATGAGCTAAATCTAGATACATGTGGGCATGATAATCTGAAATATAAAAGGTCTCAAGAAATCCATACTCTTATAACTTGGCTGGTATCAGGAAGGAAATGGAATACCATCTGTCGTAGGGATCATATGTACACCTTAGAGGAATTACTTCTATTTGTATATATATTTCTATTAATTATCTCTTTATTTAAACTCTGAAATAGAAATGATAGGAAAAGAAAAAGTAAGGAGTGGACCCCATCTCTTGCAAGTGTGAGTGCAGCATCTATTGTTTTCGCACAAAAATTCTACACGCTTCTGTCATCTTGTTCACAGAGAATCCATTGAACTGCCAACTCCTGCAGATGCTAAGTTATCTACGCCACCACCACTACCACTAACTATTTCCTTTTGTGCCCATCCAGCTTGCACTTTGCATGCGCTCACTACTGGGTCCCTCCTCTCTACCTCTTCCTCCTTCCCACACTCATTTTGACCCTAAGGTTAATGGATCCATGTCCAAGTTTTATCCAAGTCTGAACTCCTATTCAAGCTTGACTTTTATATATAGATATGGTGCAAGCATGTCTTTAGATTTTAAATTTAAGGAACATCCCTATAATCAAATTATTAGATAAATGATATAATAGCTCAGCTATTGATGTGGTCTCCCGGTAGCAGGGATATCAGTAGCATATCGTAGCTGTTGCGTCGCTCTTTTGCAGCTCACGGAGAAATGTAGCTCATGCTACCGCTTTAGCCATAGACTTCCAAAACCTAGCCGGTCGCTCCTAGATAACTCGCTCTATATACGTGTTTGTGATATTAGCATAGTACATTGGATTGACTTTAGGAGCGCGTACGATACGCTCAACATTAGTAGTTTTTAGAGTTTAGGATTTGGCAGTGAAATAGTTTTGAATCCTCCTCAGGCGCATTCGAGCACTCGCTAAGAAAATTGGGGTGATTGAGCTTGATGGCGGTATCACTCATGTCTTCTTTTAATAATAAAATAACATACGAATTAAAATAGGGAAAAGAAAGAGCTAAAAACAAGTAGAAATCCTAAGAGAGGAATCTATGTCTCATCTCAACAAGGAGTGTTTTTCTTTATTTTGTTGTCATTGAGCTTGTCCTTTAAAAATCATTTAGCCTGAGTTTTTATCTTCCGTCCAGTCTCCTTGGATCAGAATTTTGAAGTAGAACTTGGTAGAAATATCAAGGTTAGTTTTTATATTCTTTATTGTCTTTCAGTCCATCTATTCTAATTTAAGCTTCTTTTTAACCATTTTACTTTGAAATCAGAAACGAATCAAGTTCTCAAAACTGTAGCTAATCTCATGAAAAGATATAATATAATTTTTAAGCACACCCATCTCATACAATCATATCAGACCATACATATAATTTAGAAAATAATGCAAATTCTTTAATTTTATATGAACCATGGGACAAAGCCCAGGCAATGTGTTTATTAACTCTAATGCCCAAAGAGAGAGATAGGAAATCACTCAGATTCATTTAAATAGAAGGTGATTAAAAAACTTAAATCAAGTAAGTAATAATTAAACGATAAAACGAAAAGAGAGATATGCATTAAACTTAAGTATTCATCCTAAACTTTGATCTTTTACTTAAAAGTTTAAATATTTCACCACGGATCTAATTTTCTTTCAATCTATTATTTTTCATTTTATTTTATTTTATATTATTAATCTCTTATACCATTCTTTGACATAGTTCATTGACTGCTCTTAAATCCATTTTGCTAGTTTTTTTGTTCAATCAATATAAAACTATTTTTAATTGCAATGCCTTTTCTCTTTACCGTAATTGCTCTTATAATTAATCTTGACCATTGTAGTTGGGGCCATTTAAATTGAACAAATAATTGGAATTTAAATATCTATTATGATGCTTAATCCCGTTTAGAGGTAAAATATAACAATTATAACTCACCACCTATTCTTTTATATTAAAATTTTAGGAGAGCAGTCTATACATTTATAGCCATATATATATATAAAGTCAAAGCAAGAATTAAGTACTCATTGTAGGATCCCAACAACACCTGAGGCAGTCGAGGAATTAGTTTAATTTGATCAAGAGCCAATCCTTAATAAAAAAATGGCTTTTAATTTAATACTAATTATTGGGACTTGACTATTCCAGCATTGGGGACACATGAATTTAATTTTTAACTTCTAAGCTTATAGCTGAGGATGACTTTTAAGTATGATTGATAGCCAACTCATTATATGTTGGGGCATCTCTGTCACCCTAAATTAAGTTGGACCTTGGTTAAATCTATTTAAGATATAATTAAAATCCATAATTGAAATTAGAGGAAGATATTTTGATAAATTACTTCCTAAAACAAAATTTTAAATCAATAATATTAAATCAAATCCAAGGTCCTTTGTTGACTTTGACCTAAGTCATTCAAAGGAAATTAATTTTCTCGAAATTAGTATATATTGTTTTATTAATTAATAATTTTTTTTTATTAAAACAAAATTACTCACCTCTTGTTCTTATCCAAAGTCATCTAATCCATAATCAAGCTGACTGATCCACTAAACGAACGATAACGGATTTCTGTAGATTTTAACCTATATGTTACTAGTAGGATTATATATCATATATATATATATATTCATAAAACTTCTAAGCAACAAGGGCATGCTATAGTAATTACTCACTTTAATAGGGACAAACACAAGGACTTCCTTACACTCACTCAGCATAGAAATGTGAGATATACTCAAGTATGTGTATCGCAAACAAACATAACAAACCCCAAACTCTCATCCACAAAACAAAACAACAAAACTCTTATTTTTCTTATCTTTCTTTTATTTTAAATACTCTCAAACTTACTCCTCCTCTTCTTCTTCTCATTTCTCTTCTCCTTCATCATATTATATATTTGCTACTACACATTATTAGAAAGAGTATACACACACGCACAAACACAAACAGATAGATAGACAGATAGAGGAAGAGATAGAGATAGAGATAAGAGAAATGTCTTCATCTGTACATCAACTCTTTAACTTCATCATCATCATCATCATCACCACTCACCTCTCCACAACAACAACAAGAGTGAATTCCATCTCCAGACTCATCTCTGAAACCCTAAAACAATCTTTTAATCCATAACTCTAAACCAACAAAACCATCTTCATATCTCACACTACCAGTTACCACTCACTACTTCCCCAAATCCTAGACCACTTCAATTTCCCACCCAAATTCCTCCAAACTCTTCTCCCAAAATACCTCCTCAACTCCACCTTCTGGTCCTCTCTTCCTCCCTATCTTCGTCTACACCGGCAATGTAGAGCGACATCGAATGGTTCACCCTCCAACACTGGCCTCATGTCTCGCTATCATATTGCTCCTACCTTCAATGCTCTCTCCTTGTCTCTCATTGAGGTCCTTCTTCCTCATCATCACTCTTTGTCACCGTTTAATATCTTATATTGATATCAATCTTCTTTGTTGCAGCATCGCTTTTATGGTGGAATCTTTTACCATCTCGGTAAATGACTCTTATACTTCTACTGATACTCTTGGGCTACTGCCTCTACTTCTTACACAAGCATCATTGGCTGATCACGCCGAGCTTTACAAAGAGCTTCTGGAAGCTATAGCAACTCTTTCTTTCGTGAGGCTGCTCCCTGTTGTCGCTTTCTTTGGTGGCTCTTTTATGGAGGAAGGGCATAAATATATATATTTATATATGCTCTTGTTCCTTTTGCTTTAACCTGCGCGGACGATGGTCTGGATCTTTTGTGTCATTGATAACTTTTATTTATATATATATATATATATATATAAATGATGCTTTTGTTGGAATAGTGTTGGCTGCATGGTTTAGATTGAAGTATCCACATATAGCAATGGAGTGTGGAGTATCACTCAGCTCCAATTTTACAGTTTGACAAAATTGTTCCCTTGAGCAGTTTCTTTATGGATGCTGTCTCTCAAGATTGGCAAGCAAGGTTGGCTGGGTCGTTTCTGTTTGTTTGCCTGTTTGCTCATTTCCATGTGAAATGCTCTAATCATGCCTGCTCTTAATCTGGGGAAATAACAAATGACTCTAGGATGAGAGCATGAAACTGTCTCTGAAGCTGATAAAAAGAGAGTTGATGTACTGTTGATGCAAGTGGCTGCCATACAAGCAGTCGTCTCGTTCCAGCTTAGCAAGACTTCCCTTAGTTGCAAAGTGAGTTCTCATTAGATCTAGATCTGTTTCATTTTCTTATTATTTATTATTATTTTTATTATATTGAATATCTTTTATTCTTTATTTTTATTATTTGTTTCTTTGATTGAAAAACAAAATAATTTGAAATTCAACATCACAGTATGGAGCAATACTAATACTTCATTAGTCTTCAAGAAAAAGCATGTGGCATCTGGAGCCAAAGTCTCAAAGAATCTTATTAGAAAATTTAGGCTTTGATTGGCACCCTCCTATAGAAAAGATGTTATTGATTCCTTTGTCTGCTTTGAATTTATGGAAATGAAGACTTTTAGACTAATAGTAGAGTGATAGAGATTTAGAAAACAATTGATGTGGATTGGTGATATGGTCTTTATGTTTATATATATATATATATATATATATGTATATATTAATCTAAATTTATTAAAATTAATTAATAATTGTATATATATATATATATAGAGAAATATATATATATATTAGTGATTTTAAAATTTTGAATTATTTTGAAAAATTACGCAGGAAACTCCAGCTCAGTGTACTCAGTCAGGGACTGGTTGGTGGACTGCATTTGTATAGATTGCAGCAAATGGCTGATTGTCCAACCCCTGCAAATTTCATGGCTTCTCTCTCCTTAGCCCAATCCTGTCAAAACAGGTGATATTATTTATTATTATTTTTAATAAATATGGACAAGCTCACTCTATGAGGGCTAGACACATGAGGAGTTAAACTCTGGCAACACTTAATACGCCTCGGCCTCCCACGGATGGACGAACTTATGCTAGGAGAATCCGACGTGACTAATAGACTCAAATAATGCTAGAGCCATTGTCATTATTATTATTATTGTAAAATTATTTCTTTTATATAATTATATAATTATTAATATACTACTCGTAAAATATATATAAATTATATTTACTTATTAAATAGGGCATTATACGTTTTTATAAAAATAATTGAATTGATAGAAGGTATTTAAGCACTCACTCGATAAAAATATGTATAAGCACTGTACAGTATGATAAATAAAATATCTTACTATTAAGTAATTACATTAGTACAATTTCAGTAAAGTTTACACTTTGACTGATAAAACTGCATCTGTCTGATTAAATGGATTATATTATTGTTTTTGTGAATTTTAATGTAGATGTAGGATTACGATGGATTTCAAAAAGGAACAAACAAGCTTGACAAAAGTTTCACTGCGTAAGTGTTTATTATAATCACTCTGGTGATGTTAAATGCTTTGATTTTGAAGGCTCAAGTGATCCTCATGGCCTCAGTGGATGGAATTGGCAGGTAATTATATATTTATTTATTTATATTATGTCATAATTTATTTATTATTTTTATATAAAAAATAGTACTCTTTCTATTCTTAAATACATGTTGTTTAAAGATGTTGCATAAGAATTAAAGATAATATTAAATTATTTAAAATTTAATATAAAAATTAACCAAATTACTAAACTATCCCTTTCTTGAACAATGTTTTTTTTTTACTATAAATATTATTTTTTTATTTATATAATTTAGGAAATTAAAGATGTATAAAATTGAAAAAAAAAGAATAAATATTGTCTTGATATTGTAAAATAATAATTATTTTGGAATATATTTTTTTTCTCTTTAAAACAACATGTATTTTTTGAATGGAGGGAGTATTTTATTGTAAAGACAAATATAAAACTGAAAGCGAGAAAATCAACACATATAACATAGCTTGAGTTTAATAATGGTTAAAATAAAAAATAAAAACAAACATTCAATTACTTGTGTTAAATAGTTTCTAATTTGTTTTATATTTACTTGTGTTTGAAATGATATATCCATGATTTTAATTCCATATACTATATATTATGAAAATTTTGAAAAAGATAAAGACAAAGGTAAAAGAGACAATTAAATGTGTTGGTTTGTATAAATGGAATATAAATAATGTTTGAAATATATAGGTATGCACAGAGATGGTGATGCCAATGAATTGCTCTAATGAAAGCATGTTTCCTCCATCAAGCTAAGTGATTATAAAACAGAACTGAAGCATCATGTAACTTTAGTATGGTGTTGAACCAAGACCACATTGGATCACAACAGAGTATGGTGGCCATGTAAGTATCTTATATATATATATATATATATATATATATATATATATATATATATATATATATATATATGCCTTAGTTAAACCATATGCCCTTTTTGTGTTTCTCCAAAAATTTAAGCATATGTTATATGTATGTACATGTATAAAAGCTCGAAATATATACATCTATATCCTTAATAGATTTTCTTAAAAATTGAGAATTTTTATAAATAGGGTGACACACCCTCAACTTTTAGGAGAAATTAGGGACATACATGTGCATAGAACTTAATGCTCTAACATAGCATGTGCTCTTAATCGTTTTGTGGGCTCTAATCTAGCCTCCCAATGAATGCCTGACAATAGAGCAAGAGACTATTGGATACTGAGATCTTTTGTATGTGTCATGCCAATCAAATATCTCATGTTCTATTTAAAAAACATGAAATTACACATACTCTCATATTTTTTTTCCAATAAATTGATATATATATATATATATATTGATTTAATGTTAAATAAGAATGCATATGTAAAATATATATATGAAAGATATTTCATCTAGTTTCATTTTATTTTTATTTTTATTTTTTCCTTTTATAGTGTGTGTATGAAAATGAAAGTTTTATGAAAGCATGTAATTATTGATGAAAAATTTATGAGATATATATGTATTGGCTAATTTATTTCATGAAACAGAGGATTGAAAAAGTTCTAAAGAGATTTGGAAGCAATATTATATTTTCTAATGGATTGAGAGATCCTTGGAGTAGAGGAGGTAAGAGTTATAATTTCCTCTTAGTGATAAATATTTACTAAAAATTACTTTTTATATCCCTCATTAACTTTTATTTATTTTGTAGAGTGCTTAAGAACATATCACCAAGCATAATAGCTCTTGTCACCAAACAAGGTTTTGTTGAATAAATAAAAACGTTTTTATTTGAATGATAAAGTTTATTATAATTAAATATTTATTTTAGGAGCTCATCATGTGGATTTTTCAGTAGGCGACTCAAAGATGATCCAAAATGGTTAATTGAACAAAGGGAAAATGAAATAAAGATTATAAAACAGTGGATAGATCAGTACCATAAAGACTTGAAGGATTGATAATGATAAAAAAAATTTTCATAATTTTCTTAAAACAAATCTTTAAATAAGTGTAATTTTGGGGGTGAAATGTAATAATGCTTAACTCCAAAGGTTTTTTTTTTTTTTTTGGGTTACAAAAATATGTCATTATTTTCAAGTAAAGTTGTTGTTTCTCAAAATAAGTTTATGTTATTCTTTTCTTAGTCATTTTTTTTATAATTATAAGAAATTATATTAAAAACTCAATGCAATATGATATTTTAGCCCAAAAACAATGAACACTTGGGCTTTTTTGGGCCAATTTTGGTTGAATGTTTTATAGACTACATTGCAACACTATATTATATTCAAATGAAAATTGCTCAAATTGTAATGATATTGAGAAAAGTAAAAAGAAATTATTGTGCTTGATTTCCAAGTAGCAATTAAAGATAAGGTCCAATTTTCAAACCAATTTAAACCACAAGAAATCCATATTTAGTCAATGTTGAACATTTAATTTCTATCATCTTTTTCTCCCAATGTTCATCAATGTCCAAGTGACTACATCAATTTTCTCTCTTCCTCCCAAGTCTTCACTCTAATTTATTTGTCTTCAATATTGACAAATAACCCCTCCAAAATTCTTAATATTAAAATCTCTCTCTTTCTCACGTTCTCATATATATCTATATTTGAATCTACAAATTTCAATCCAACTAATTATGTACGGTATTTTGATGTAAACCGTTTAGGCCTTGTTTGGATTGGCTTATTAAAAAAGTGTTTTTTTTTTAGTTTAATAGAAGTGCTTATAAAAAAAGTGCTTCTCTAAAATAAGTTAAGCACTTTTTGTATTTTCTGTTTTGATTAGCTTTTTGTAGAAAGCGAGTTGTAAAAAGGGCTAAAAAAAGCAGTTTTTCATAAGTTGGTTATGACTAGCTTTATGAAAAACAGCTTTTTCGATTTTACACCTACTTTTTAGAATAAGCCCAATCTAAACAACATTTTTTTAAAAATCCGAAGTCTTTAACTTATAAAGCAGTTCCGAGTTTTTAAAAGCTCAATCCAAACAAGGATTTAATCATTTTCAGTACAGTCATCAAAGTAACCACTATATAGGAATATTATTCAGGGCTACTTCTGAGTTAAGCAAACTAAGCAAGGCACAAGGAAAAACCAAAATGGCAACACAAACCCTAACCCTAATGCTTCTTCTCCTCACCACCACCCTTCATCTCTCCACATCTCAAACCAACATCAAAGGTGCCTACTGGTTCCCGGAAAGTGAATTCCCTGTTTCCTCCATAAACACCACATTCTTCACTCACCTCTATTGTGCCTTTGCCAATCTCAGCTCCACCACCTTTCAACTCTCCATCCCCTCCTCCTGCTCCTCCTTCACCTTCATCGTCCATAAATCCAACCCCTCCATCATCACCCTTCTCTCCATCGGTGGTGGCAACTCTGACCCCTCCACCTTCTCCTCCATGGCTAGCCAACCCTCTGATAATCACTATATAGATAGTTCAGATCTATCTGATCAAGTTTCTTATAGAAGGCAACTTGAAAAACTCAAACACTTGATCAGGAAAATTCATGCAAGCTCAAGAAAACCAGAATAAAGATAAAACAGAAGCCATGTCAAAAGAATAATGATACCAGATTCTATATAACTCAGATGCTTCTCAAATCTCATACATATGAAGTTAAGATCAAGTACATCAACTCTCTTATATAAACTTTAGATCAAAACACACTCAAAGAAGCAGGAAAATTCAAACATCAATCAACACTCAAAAGAAAAACTTAACCATTCTTACATAAGAACCCATAATATATCACTGTGAAAGTTCGGTGGATCGAATTGAACTGAACTCGCTCGATCACACACATACGCGCCGCTTGTTCCTCAGCCGCACCGCTTTTGAGTCGCTTCCTTGCCTCGAACTTGATACAAAGCCCTTGATCATCAAATCTCATGCCGTTCGGAACAAACACAATCCACATCTCTTTAAATGCCTCAAACTTAAACCTCTTGCCATGATGGATGAGATCTTGGCCACACGATCTCTGGCTAATCTTGTTGCTGAGATTGTTTTTCCCTGACTCAAACTATGTACTCACTTGATCTTCAAATCCTGACCATCCATCACATTCCCACCGATTCTTCAACTGACTTAACAGACTTTCAAACATGGGAAAAGACTAACATACCCTCTGCTTCTTAACAAATGACACCAGGACACACTGAGCTGCAGCTTCACTGCTTCTTCTCTGCAATTGTACTTGATCTTCAATCAATTTCAACACCCTCCTCCCGGAAAACCTTCATTGACTCATCAATCTCTCTTGCAAGAACAAATGGTTTCAAATATGATCACTTGTTTCTACTTCAAATTTTATCTTATATCATGGTACTAAATTTCATTCATATATGTTTTATATATGTCTATATATAAATCAGGTTTCTCCGGGCTTGATCTTGATTCTGATTGGCAATACCCTCAAACAATGACAGACATGACAAACTTTGCCATGCTAGTAACCGAATGGCGTACCGCGATTAACGACGAAGCTCAAACCTCCGGCTATTCAGCTCTTCTCCTCACTGCCGCCATCAGTGTCATCCCTCCTGCATCATATCCTGTTTCCTCCATTAATGCCGGCATGGATTTTGTTAACATCATGGTTTATGACTTCTACTCTCCTGACAATACTCCCCAAATCACAATGGCACATACGGCGTTGAACGACTTTTCGGGAACGACACTTCAGGACACATCAGTGGTAGCTCTGGAGTCACTGCATGGATAAATGCCGGCTTGTCGGCAAACAAAATGGTATTTGGTTTGCCATTCTATGGATATGCATGGGAGCTCAGTAATGAAGATAATCATGGTTTAGGTGCACCTGCAAGTGGAGTGGCTACTGGTTATGGTATTGATACTTATGGTGCTATAAGCTTCAAGAACATTAAGGAGTTTATTGCTAGTAGTGGTGCAACAATGGTGTATAATAGCACTTATGTAGTGAATTATATATTGTTACTCTGGGAAGACTTGGATAGGGTATGATGATGTGGATGCTGTGAGTGCTAAGGTTTCTTATGTTAAGAGTAAGGGTCTGAAGGGTTACTTTGCATGGTCTGTTGATAAAGATGATAACTGGATGCTCTCTCAGAAAGGTAATTAATTTTTTTCTCAGCTAGCTTGCATGCACTATATAGATTATAATGAAATTAAGAAATTTGCAAGTATATCATATATAAGAAATTAAGAACTTTGCAAGTATGTATGTATGTATAATTTAAGGTGTGATAATTAATTAAGGGTATGTATATTAATCTTAAGAGAAGGTTGTTTTGGTAAAAGCCTTGAGGAAGATAGTTGGCCATTGGTGTTGTTGGTCCAAGTCAATAAATCTTTGGCCAAACAAAGACTAGAGCTACCTTATAATTAAATTAATGGTCAAAGTCATGAAGTCAAGCCATGAAGGATTGTCTTCATGCTCATGACTTCACTTCATGCACTGTTGGAAACTAAATTTTTTTAAATACCTCACAAATTTTTATTACAGTTTCTTTAGAAATATATATTATGGAAGGGTATATCACTGATTTTTTTTTAAAAAAAAACAACTACATTATGGTTATTGACACTAGGTAGTTTATGTAGAGTATTGATTGTTTTTATTAAGGAAACAAGTTTGAATTTCATTCATATAAAATGAGGGTACAAATATATCTACGTCTATGCCCATCTCTGACATAGTTTATCAACAAGTCATCAAAATAATAACAATATATAAATTTGATAAAATTATTTTTATTAATTTTTTTTATATATATTGACAGACTTTAGGATATTTCAAGAAATGAAATATTTTTCCCATAGTTGAAAATTTATTAGGGACTTAGGATTTTATGTTAACTTGAAGTCATAGGGTATATAATTAAAAAATTAAACATGTTTTATAAAGTTATATAAGTAATATTACCAATTATATGTTTTTATAGAGCTATACATGCAATTTTTTTTTTTTAAAAAAAAGAAACATTCGTTGTATATGTTAAATGGATTGATTAACCTTTTTATAGTTTTTTAAATTATTAGTTGATACATGAGTTTGCTGATTGCAAATGCATAACCTATTTTCTTCTTTCGCAGCTTCTACAACATTGGATTGATTTGGACCTTAATTTAAGCCAAAGATGAATGAACTCAAAACATCTATATTTATATATTATTATTATTATAAATATTATGTATGGTGACTCTAGATGAAATCTGTGCCTGTTATGTACGATGTTTTATTAATAGAAATGGTTTATCCATCTTCTCAAAAATCTGTACCTGCTCATCTTCCTGCTTTGAAATCTCGCTATTCACTATATAAGTAAATAAGGAGACCTTGTTTCCTTTTATTACAAAAACATTAAAAAAAAAAATGTTGATATTTTACGTTTTGATTAGTTAAACTGAAGGAAAATTAATAATGAAAATAAATAAGACAGAGCATGCCAGTAAAAGCAAATAAAGATACCAGAAATTGAGTTCAACTCAATTGTTTAATTCCAAATGCTTGCATTCTTCAAATTTGGTTTAGTTAATTCAATTAATTTGAAGCATGATGGCATCGCCTGCATATGGGATATGCGAGCACAAGCGATTTAATGGTGGTGATTTTTTTTTTTAAATCTAGAAAATCATGTCATAAAATTGAGAAAACACCTCTGTTTCTATTCTGCAAATTTAGGAAAGCACAAAAATTTTTTTTATAATTTTTTTATATTATATGTATATGATAATGAATAGTGACTCTGTCTTGGAATCTTTATGTGTCATGTCAAATAGCTAGTCAAATGAATTCTAAAAGTTATTGACGAAATTTTTTTTTTTTTTTTCAAATTTTTATTATGCAACACCTAAATGAATCTACATGCACTAAGCTGATAACTATGTAAAGGGTAAATTCCAAATATGCTTTTGTTTTTAGGTTCATTAATCATTATTAGGCTCGTTAAGAAGGCTTGCAAGCTTGCTCACAAGAAAACAAAAACAAAACAAAAGTAAAACAAAAATAAAAACAAAAATGAAACAAGAGCGATTACAAACGACCTTAGCAAACTTGTTTAGTAGGTTCATTAATTATTATTAGGCTTGTTTAATATACTTGTTAGGAGGCTCGCTAGCAAGCTCGTTAAGAAGGCTCTCGAGCTTGCGCTCTAGTTTACCTGTTTATAAGCTTGCTCGTTAAGAGGCTCGCGAGCCTGCTCGATAGAGATAGTTTGTTATAAGGCTGGCGAGCTTTCTCGTTAACAAGCAGGCTCGCGAGCCTTAAAGAGCAGAGAAGCATGTGGCTCGAGCTCGGCTCATTTATAAATTTGAGCTCAAAAGTTAGGCTCGAACTCGGCTCATTTAGTTAATGAAAGAGCTTTCTCCGATCGAACTTCGAGTAGCTCATGAACGGCTTGGTTCATTTGCATCCCTATTTCATAGAAGACAATGTCACTGGACGTGGATCGCCTTACCCGAGAAAATTATCTAGCTAAATGCGAGCTCGGGTCAAGGTAGACCTCATTCATCATAGCCCATAAAAATAATAACTCTGACTGTCGAACCACTCTATCACTATCACCACGACCAAAAACTGTATGTGCCATAATACAATGAATATACCAAAAACAAGGATTGCGCAGAGTAGTTACCCTACCTCTTGGAGGTTCGGACAGAAAGAAAGAGAAATGTCTTTGTCTTTACACTAACACTCTAATTAAAATCATCATCACGGTGGTCATCTTCACAGTAGCAACATCATCAACAATAAGCACTTGTGAAGTCTATCAGTGGGTGGTGCTGGCCCGGATTGACTAAAAATGGGTCATGCTGGCTTGTGCACGCACAATGCGTGGTCCACACTCGCGTGCTGTGTTAGTCTTCGTCAAGCCCATGATTGTGTCAGCCGACTGGTTTGACAACATAAGTAGTATATAAGAATTTTAAAAACAAAAATCCTTTTTTTTTCTTTCAAAAAACAAATTTTTTTTTATTTATTTCAAATAAAAATAAAACAATATCACTCAAAGGTCAGGTCAACATGTATATATGACTCAATCAATCTTCTACTTTATCTATGTTGGCCGTATGCTTTGAAGTTTTTGGTGGTCCATTCCGAATTATGATTTGATTCAAAGTTTTTAGACTAGATTTAATAGGAGAAAAAACAAATTAGAGGTCTATATATAGTGGGAATGCCCATGATATGTATGGGCGAAATCATTTTTTTTAAAAATGTTTTATGTGGAGCAATCTGAATTAGTTTCTGGGGGTTATATTATGTATTTTGGCTCTAGAGTTTTTAAAGTAACAGTTTTTGAAAAATCTCTCTCTGCCCTATAAATCTAGGTCACATTGAATGAATTATGTAAATTCTTATGTGTTCTTAATTTTTCTATGTATTAATTTTCTATTTGTGGCACAACAATCTTTTAAGCATCTTAGACTCTTTCAAAAAGAGAAAAATGAAACATTCTTGGCATCTTCTTCTCATTTATCCTTTTAGAATATTTTTAAAAGTCCTACAATGACATATAACTAATAACAAACAAGCAACTTTTCATAAATTTAATTATTTTTCTTTTACGGTGGGAATGCCCACGGTATGGACGGAATCATCTTTTTTAATGTATTATGTGGAGTAATCTCAATAAGTTTTCTGGAGATTATATTATATATTTTGTCTCAAGAGTTTACTCTTGTTCAAGTATTAGTTTTTTTTTTTTTAAATAAATGTGGATAAACTACAAATCAGTTTTTTGCTCTCTCTTTGCCTTATAATTAAATTTAGATCACATTGGTTGATTACGTAAATTTTTCTGTGTTTTTAATTTTTCAATGTATTAATTTTCTAGTTGTGCCACAACAATCTTCTAAGCATTTTGGACTCCTTCAAAAAAGAAAATGAAACATTCTTGCCATCTTCCTTTTAGAATATTTTTAAAAGCCCTACAATGACATATAACTAATGACAAACAAGCAACTTTCTATAAATTTAAATTTTTTTTAAAGACAAACTTAATAATTTGAATCTATTTGGATTAAGTTTGTGAGAATAATACTTTAGATTTGAATTCAAATTAAATAGTATGTTCTATGATTTTTTTAAATAGAATCATATGTTAATCCTAATTATTACTTTAGATAATAAACTACTTACAAAATATAAAATATAAAGTTACTTATTTCATAAAACAATATTATATAATGACGAACATCAAGATCAGGTCCGAAACTATTGTTGTTGTGAATACCCAGTCCATTGATATAAGAGAATAGAATAAATTAGTTTAATTTTTTGTTGGATGTGACTATTATAGTTGGATGTATGTATACTCGCTTTCCTTATTACCTAGTTATGTGACTAATATACTTAGATGTAGTGCTTATGTCCTTAATAATTAACTAGGCGGCTAATTCTCTCATTCTTAAACATTTTTCATAAATGTATATATATATATATATACACACCATCAAACTCATCCACAAGCTTCATTCAATTCCAAATTTCTGCAAGGGCATATTTGTGATCATCTTTATGTATAGCCATAAACACAAGCACTTAGGTCTGGCCCGTCTGGGTGTATTTGGTTCCCAGAATATGAATGGAACGGAAATGAGAATGAGACTATAGGAATAAAAATAAAAATGAAAACTATGATCGGTAGTTAATATTTTATCGGAATTAAAAAGTATGAGGGGGAACATGACAAAATTATTTTTTTATAAAAAAGGATATGGGCATAATGCGCCTCATATCATATTCTACATTTAAATGGCCCATCGGATGTGCTATTGGGATCAAAGATCTTCGTTATCCTATTTTTAGTATTGTAATTCAAATAATGATACTGATAAATATGAATGATAAGTAAATATACAAAATTAGCCTTTATGATACAGTTATATATTTTTTTAAAATACTTTTTTTTTGGATTTTTATCTTAATGATTTATTTATTATATATTTATTAGTTTCAATTAAATTTTAAAAATAAATAACTTATAAATAATGTCCACAAATATATTAATTGCAATATCATCAACTTTCAAAAATTATAGTTTATACTTTTTTTTTGTTGTTGAGAAAATCATACACAAAATCATCAATATAGCAAAATAAATATCAAAATCAATTTGAAAAAAAAAAATCATTTGGAAAAACCAAAAATAAGGTATGATAAAAAAGAGTTTTAGAAGAAAAATAACTTGTTCAGATTGACAGAGAAACCTTTTAACAACTTCATATGTCAAAAGTCCTACTTAAATAGTGTAATCAGTGTCTTACCTAGCTGTTGACAAGTTTTTTGTCTCAAGCATAAGATACAATAAAATCCTATATAAAAGAGAGAAACAAATAATAGGACAAAATTATAAATTTAATTTTTTTTTATCATATCCTAAATTCCCAATAGGATTCATTATCATGAGGATAAAGTGGGTCAATAAGCTTATCATATCCTATCGTTCTTATCATGTCTACCAAACGGAACATACATTAATCCAATAATATATATATTAATGAAAAATAAATTTTTTATTTAGAAATATTTTGAATGTTATTATTAAAAATAATAATTATAATAAAATATTCAAATTAAATATCTCATTTAAATTATTATTAGTTTTAATTATTTTAATTAATAAATTAAATGATTGATTTTTATATAATTAAATCTCAATAAGAGGAATGTTAGTGCACTTTAATTATTATAATTAATAATTTTAATCAATAATTTTTTTTTGATGAGGCAAAAAATGTAATTTTAATAATTTTGATTTAATTAAATTTCTTTTATGGCAAAAAAATGCCATTTCATATTTATTATTATTATAATATATCAAATAGTTTTTATTTTAATTAATATTTAATTTAATTATTATAGTTAAATATTTAATTTTATAAGTTTTCTTTAATTAAATATTCAAAGGTGCAAAAATGACATTTAAAAGGTTAATACTATTAATTCCCCCCCAAATATATAGTGCAATTCCTCTAATTTTGGGCGAAATAATTATGCCTCTACAATATTATTATTTACTCTTTACACACTCCATTTCCATTCTAATAGTTGCGTATTCAAACATGGGTATAAACTACTGTTGTTAATGATTCCCATCCCAACCGTGTTTATTATCTCCATCCAAACATGTGTTAATTCCCACACCATTTGTATAGATTTTTTTTTTAACAAATAGGTGACAAGCCCACCCTCCTCCCAAACTTAAGTGAGGAGCTTGCACAAGTATGGAGTGCAATCGCAAGCTCAACTAGTACTCATACCCTCACCTTTTAGGGGATTTAATGTTTGATCAGATCTTTTCTAAAATGAATATTCTAGGGAACAAATTCTATAACTTCTTCCAAACTTAAGGGAAGTGAAAAGAGTACAATAACAAGCACTTATACTCTTACTTTTTATGGGATTTAAAATTTAATTTTAAATTCCTTTTAAAATGAATACTCTACATAAATTTGTTTTATATAAATAGAGTAAGAGGTAATTGGCCATGCTAAATTTATATTATTGAATATGCGGAGAAGAAAAAGATAAAATAAATAAAGAATTTAGTCTTTTTAGTTGTATAAAAAATGACTTAATATCACACTAACATATTAATAAAATGTGTAAATATCAAAATGATACTTATATTTTGTGTTTTCAATCCTTTTATTCCCTCTAATATGCCTTTTTGGTCATTGTAATTAGATATTTTCATTCTTTAGCTGTAAAATTTATTTTTTTGGTTATCGTATTTGCACATTTTTGTCTCTTTGGTCTCTCTAATTCATCAGCTGAAAGGACCAAAAGGGCAGATCCGTCAATTGGAGGGATCAAAAGAACATAAATGTATAAATACAAGAACCAAAAAGATAAATTTATATTAGAGAGACTAAAAAGATGAAAAAAACCAAACTATAGGTCCATTTTGATATTTTGACCTTAATAAAATAACAAACACTGAGCATGACATTGATGGGACACATAACCACTTCTCTCCACGCTAAACACGCCAATTAGACTAAGTCTACTCAAACTCTAACTTAAAGTTAGTAAGAATTCTCAAATTATAATCTTATTTTAATTTAAAATTAATTTTTAAATAATATGATAATTATAAGCATGTGTTTCCCGTAAACTTTAATAATATCTCAAGAAACTTGACAAACCCCACTTAAAAAAAAAGTAATTATTTTGTTTTTGAATAAAAATCAAACAAAACTCTTCAAAGATCAACCTACATCATTTTCATGGCTCCGGGGCTCCCTCCATCTCAAAATATAATTTTTTTAAATTTTTTAAAAATAGTTGTTTTATAATTCCAAAAAACATTTAATTAATTTTTTTTTTTAATTTTACTATGTTTTTAAAATTTTAAATTATATAAATAAAAATAGCTATACTCATAGTTCTCTTAAGAAAATATGTATAATATCAAGGGAAAAAATAGTTAGTTATCTAGTTTATTATTAGTTTAAAATTTAAAAAAAATTTAATATTATTTTTAGCTCTCATACAAAATTAACTTCTATTTCATTTTTTTTAAGATGATAAACTACATTCATTAAAAATATTATATAACAAAACATCCACTAAAAGTGGACAGAAAACAACAATAAAAAAGCAAGTACAAAAAACGTTACAAAACTGCTCCCACACTGCCATGAGAAGCGGAAATAGAAAAACCTAGCCTTCCAATCGTCTTCTCCTTCATTATATATATATATATATATATATAGAGGCCGGGAGAGATGCATGGATATATGTAGATTGGTGGATCAAAAGAAAGAGAGAAATGTCTTCGTCTCTGCATCAATACTCTATTCTCATCATCATCATCATCATCACCACCTTCACAACAACAACAACCACAAGAGTGAATTCCATGCCTATATTATTCCCAGAAACCCTAAAACAAAATCTTTTCCGAAAACTTAAACCAACGAAATCAGCTTCTCTAACTCAACCCTACACCACTCACTACTTCCCACAAGTCTTAGACCACTTCACCTTCACTCCAAACTCCTCCAAACTCTTCCCCCAAAGATACCTCATCAACTCCACCTTCTGGTCCTCTTCTTCCTCCCCCATCTTTGTCTACGCCGGTGCTGAAGATGACATCAAATGGTTGGCCTCCAACTGTGGCTTGTTCGATATAGCTCCTATCTTCAACGCTCTCATTGTCTTCATTGAGGTCCTTCTTCATCATCACTCTTAATTTGCTAGTTGTTTATATAACTCCTTTTATTGATCTCAATCTTTTGTTGAATACTAAATTTGCATCTCATGATGTTGCAGCATCGCTTTTATGGTGATTCTATACCGTTCGGAGATACTTCCATCCACAATCTTGGTTACTTCACTTCGACACAAGCTTTGGCAGATTACGCTGTGCTCATCAGGAGCTTGAAGCACAATCTTTCGGCTGAGGCTGCTCCGGTTGTCATCTTTGGTGCCTCTTATGGTGGAAGTATGTATGCCCTTACCGTATCTTTTGTTCCGTGCGGCGCTGGGCTGGATCTTTAATTTTTTATCGATAACTATATATATATATATATATATTTTTGTTGGAATAGTGTTGGCTGCATGGTTTAGATTGAAGTATCCACATATAGCAATGGGAGCATTGGCATCATCAGCTCCAATTTTACAGTTTGATAAAATTGTCCCTTGGACTGGCTTCTATGATGTTGTTTCTCAACGTTACAAGGTATGGACAGTCACAAGAACAGTACAGGAACAGAATGATGTTTATTTGTTTATTGTTATTGTTATTTATTTATTTATTAAAAAAAATATTTATTTATATTGATTTGGAATAATAAATGATTTAGGATGAGAGCATGAACTGTTTTGAGGTGATAAAAGGATGTTGGGATGAATTGATGTCTACCAATTTGTCGGAACTCAGCAAGATTTTCAGAAGTTGCGAGTGAGATTCTTCTCCTTTTTAATTTTTAATTTTATTTATTATTATTAATTATTATTTTATAAAATAGATAAATTATTTATTTTAATCAATATCGTGGGAAGAAATTGATCGTTCACTTTCTTATTTGGCTGTCGCTTTTTATAATTTATCTAATTATTTGAAAAAACAAATTATTGGTATTTCAACGTCAAAAGTTAAATGAAAAAACAAGCAAAGTATTGGTATTTCACTGGTCTTTAAAAAGAGCATGGGCACAAAAGTCCAAATGGACGTTTTGATTGGGGTTAAAATGCGTTTTAAGATTTTTTTTTATTATTATAAAATATTGGGTTAATTTAAAGAAATTTTTATTTAAAATATCTAAAATTTAACTTAATTAATTCTATTTAAAATTAAATACTTTAAAATTTTAAATAAGCTAGTTTATCAGATATTCAAAGAGTGATATTGTTTTTTATGAAATTATTTTTGAATTTACATATATTTATGCTATGTTTGGATTGAGGGCTGATGAGGGAAAGTAAAGTAAAGCGAGGGTTTTGGTAGGTTAGAGTTGGCCCTTCCATCGTTTGGATAGATATTTTTAATTTCGCGAAGGGAAAAAAAGAATTAACACTGGCCCTCCGAAACCCCATTTTTTCTGGCCCCATATTTGAGGTGCTGGGGAGGGAGAACCTCCTAAATATTTTAATTTTTTTAAAAGACCTTAAAACCCTTTATTTTTTAAATTAATTAGATAATGTCACTTCATAAGTTTCTTCTTATAATTTTTTTTAATCTAATTTTATTTTAATCAAACATTCACATGACACTCATCACAGATCTTTATTTTTATGTATTTTTTTTTTAATCTACATATAATGCAATGTTTGGATTGAGGGCGGGTGAGGGAAAGTAAAGTAAAGTGAGGGTTTTGAAAGGTCAGAGTTGGCCCTTCCATCGTTTGGATAGATATTTTTAATTTCATGAAGAGAGAAGAAAAGTTAACTCTGGCCCTCCAAAACCCTCTCGAAACCCCACTTTTTCTGACCCTCCGATTTGGGGTGCTGGGGAGGGAGAACCTCCTAAATGTTTTAATTTTTTTAAAAGACCTTAATGCCCTTTATTTTTTAAATTAATTAGAAAATATCATTCATACGTTTCTTCTTTTACTTTTTTTTTCAATCTAATTTTATTTTAATCAAGCATTCACATGAGACTCATCACAGATCTTTATTTTTATGTATTTTTTTATTTACTTATTTGTTTATTTGTTTGTTTATGTTGTGTTTTTTATTTGTCAATTCATCCTTAAAAGAATTTATCTCAATAGAATTCTTTAATATCCAAATTTTATTCAAAGTACAAATAAAATTATAATTTTTTTTGAGTGAGAAAAAAAACTAATAATTATCTAATTCAACATAATTATTATGCTATGAATTAAAATATTAGAATAGATTTACTAACAATATGATAAAGTCATCTTGTGATGATCCAATAGAGTTGTAGGAGAAATTAATTTTTAAATAATGTATGATATACTTCCAGAGGAAAAAAATAAATGATTGTGATTCTCGGTAATATAAGTCTTTGGCTTTACTCTCCATGCTCATATACTGAAACTTCTTCCTGGCACTCAACAATAGGAAACCCATCCTTGCAAGTATAAAGAAGCATTAATAAGCAATTATCACTCCAAGTTTTCAACTTTGTAGCAATATATAAGAAGTACAGAGAATTGAGTCAGACACCCACTCCATTTCATCCTCAGCCGAGGTTCATCCTCAAATGCAATCCTTAGAACTCTTCTGCGTCTGAATGTGTGTGTTTCTTCCATCCTGAATATGACAGATGTGACTAAGCCCAAATTCCTGAGCTATTTATCGGCACTGAGATCAAAAAGCTGCAGTTTTATACCTCGGTCTTTTTATCCTCTCGTGCACAAACAGATCCGTCAAGGAAATACAAGCCAACCATAGCAACCTCATTAGTGTTCTCCTAAGAGAATGAGCCAATTCAAACACCAAACAACCAGAAGGGCTTTCCATGAAATGTGCCCATCTTATAATACTTTGATTTAAAGCTTTTGAAAGAGCTTTAACTGGATCATCCTTGACCTCGGAGACCCTTTGCCTTTTCCTGGACTCCCTTCACCCTCACCTCACTATCTCCATCACGGTCAGGACTGTCAATCGTTTATCATCACTATTAAGATCAGAGCCATTAGCCAGTATCAGCACATCAATGTCTTCCGAAAGGTCCAGAGTAGGCTGGTCCTCATCCTTTGAGTATGAAGAACAATAACCTGATCATTCTGCTCAATGAGGTTGTGAAGATGGATCGGACGATGGCTATTGATCACAAATCCTGAGACTCTGAAGAAAACAAAATCCAAAAGGCACCGGATATCACAGTGATAGCCCCAGCTAATCAAAAGAAGGTGGCGTTCTGATCTGGTGAGAGGAATTTCAAGCCTACGATCTGGTGGAACGAGGAGACAAGGTAGACAAGCTTCTTGACTTCGAATGACGAAGAAAACGACGTTCTTCACGACCTGGGGAAAGGAGTGGGAGACATTAGCCTCCTGAGCCGTGAGGGCGAGGTGGCGTTTGAGGGCCTCAGACTTGTCAGAGTCAAGGCGGCTGTCGAGCAAAGGGTGCGATATTGGTATCGTCAGGTCGTCGTAGAGATGGGCATCGGTGCCGATCCGGGGAACCAATGAAAATGCCTTGCTGAAGCCCTCCACCATTACTCCTAACTGGGGGAACATCGAAGCCATGTCGAGAGAGAGAGAGAGAGCATGAGTTCTCGTAGATGGGGAAGAAAGAAAGAGAGAGAGAGCACGAGATAGAAAACACGAGAGAGAAAAGAGACGGAATTCATGCTAACTTGTCTCATGGATGCATGTGTGTGCATGGGGTTTTTTTAAAAAAAAATGCATGAGAGAATCACATCTTGGTGGGACCATTGCATTTTTCTTTTTAATGCATGAGAGAAGCATCATGGGCATGAAATGTGTATGACATGCACTCAATTTAAAAAAAAAACATCATTAAAAGGTGGGGCCCGGTGCATGTAGAGGCATGGAGACATCATGTTCATCATGCAAAAATAAGGTTTATTATTATTGTATATAATTTTTTTATTTTTTAAAAGAAAAATGTAGTACCTCTTCTCTTGCAGATCAACCTTCTCCGACCTTCTTGTCCTCTCCTTCTCCTTCTTCCTTCTCACTTTTCTTCAAAACTCTCTCTGTCTATTTTCCTCCCCTTCTCTCTATTTTCCTCCAGTCTCCTCCTTGTCTCTTTGTTCTCTCCTTTTTTAAAATCCTTTGTTTTTTTTCCCCAAAAATCCTCAACTCCCCGTCATATGGGAGATTTTTTTTCAAAAATTCAAATTCAAAAATTCTCAATTCTTATCCTTAATTTCCCTCCTTTTTTATTTTATTTTTATTTTATTTTTCATTTTTTTTTGAATTTCAAACGCATATTTTAAATATATATATATATATATATATTCTCAAATATATATATATTCTCTCTCTTCTTCTTTTTCCATATATTATTTTTTTTTATCCCTCTACTTTTATTTGGAATAGGATAATGCCCCTTTTCCTCTTCTTTTTTTTTTCTCCTACTCGCATTCGAAGTAAGGGTGTATAGTTCATCATCACTACCCTTTTAACTTATCTCTCTTTTTTTTGTTTGATTTTAATTCAAAGTAGAATAGCAAGCTCCTAATGGGATTAGAAGTAAAAATTTCTATATAAACACCCTCCTTGGCATTGGCCTCTGAGAACCTCGTGTGGTGACCCTGGGTGTCTCAGTCAGCATTAGTCATATTTAGGCTCTCTGCAGGCCTCTTGATATGGGTAAAGTAATGATCAACCATGCTACCTCTACTAGTTAGCTGTGGAGACCTCCACTGCAGTGAATCACACAAAGCATGTCACCATCAAAGTGCATGAAAGCATTATCACAACATTTGCATAACAGAGCATAATACTTTCCCTTCACAAAAAGTACCACATTTTCAACCTTTCCTTTTACAAAGAAGAATAAGGATCAAAATACATTAAACAAACATGAGTTATTTAACCCCCAAGATTGGAATCATATTCCGAGCCATGCACAAAATGTAAATGCTCCAATTAGTTATTATTTGAATCCTGCTAGATTATGTGTTTTTTACAACACAACTTAACTCACAAATAAAAGCCCAAAAATGTGGTCAAGTTCCCTCCAAGGCCTTGCCTTTGCTTGGAGGCTCTCCTCCTACACATACAAAAGCATTCCAGATACAAAAGCATAAGAACAAAATATAAAAATGGAAATCAATCGCAATAAACGAAATGACACATTAGATGTCGAAAACTAAGAATTTTAGCATGCACTTAAGATGACGGAATGAAAACTTGAAGATGATTAAAATGGCATGCTCCAATGCGTGATTGCTACAGATGAACCAAAAATGCTCTCATGAGGGTCTACAATAATTCAAGAGTGAGCTACGATGAGTAGAGAGTTAAAACTCTACTAGTATCCTTAGAATACATCTCTCATCCAAAAAGGATTTCAAGAAAAAAATAATAAAGGTATGTATAAATAACTTCTAGAGCATTCAAAGCTCATGGTTTCAATCAAAAAAATTCCATTTAAAATGAAGACATTGAAAACTCTCCACATAGATTCAAGAACAAGGAAAAAAAACATGGAATTCAACACTTCTCTACTCAAAACAAGGACCCAATAACCTCTATACAAAAGTTAAAACTTAGAAAGCTCCAAGAATCACAACAAAGTGCCAAAGAGTATAAACAAGACAATAAAAACAATTAAATTACAACAATACTCACTCAAATCAACTTCAATGAAGGAAGATTGGCTCTTGAATTCCAAAGAAGCTTGAAATTTTTTTTAAAAAAAAAAATCTAAGGAAGAGATGAACTGCCAAAGAGTTGGGAAATTTCCCTTAAGTCTAGCCCCCTGGAGAAGATAAAGTGATAAAGGATAAAGTTTGATCCAAAAAGATCCTTTTACCCTCACTAATTCAAATAAAACACTGTAATGCCATTAAACTAACAAAAGTTCAAGAATGCCCTAACCAAAAATACAAAAAATGACACATATACTCTAACAGTGTATGCTAGAAGAGAAAGAACATAAAGGCAAGGTATCACAATGATTGTTCTTAACTTTCTCTCAACATGTTTTTTTTTCCGAAACAATGCATAATTTATTACATAGATATGATTTGTCATTTGAAAACTTATAGCAATTTGAAACAAATCATATATCATTTTTTAGCAGTGATATCTTTCAAATCATATATCATCTCTTAGAAGTGATAGCTTTCAAGGGAAAATAACAAAAAATACAAATTAAAAAAATTCAAATCCCAAATAATAGAAAAACTCCATTTTGTACTTCTCATACATATCACTTATAAACAAAACCCTAACAAAAAAGGATGAAAAAAAAACCAACCAATACCTAAATGGCAAATTCTATGAACATAGGTGCATAAATCTATTACATAGAAATGATTTGTCATTTGGAATCTTATGGAAATTTGAAAAAATATATATATATATATATATTATCTCTTAGCAATGATAGCTTTCAAGAGAAAATAACAAAAAAAAACAATTTTTTAAATTCAAATCCCAGACAATTGAGGAACGCCATTTGGCCCTCTCATACATAAACAAAACTCTTAAAAAAAAGATACCTAAATGGCAAATGCCATGAGCATAGGTGCACAAACCTATTACATAGATATGATTTGTCATTTGGAATCTTATTGCAATGTGGAACAAATGATATATCATTTCTTAGATGTGATAGCTTACAAGGGAAAATAACAAAAATGCAATTTTCAAAAATACAAATCCCAAACAATAGAGGAAGGCCATTTGGCCCTCTCATACATAAACAAAACACTAAATAAAAATATGAAAAAAATACAACCAATACATAACTAGCAAATGCCATGAACATAATTGCACAAATCTTTTACATAGTTATGATTTGTCACTTGGAATCTTTTAGCAATATGAAACAAATCATATATCATCTCTTAGAAGTGATGGCTTTCAAGGAAAAATAACCAAAAGAAAAGAAATTAAAAAAAATTCAAATTCCAAACAATAGAAGAAGGTCATTTGCCTCTCATATATATCACTTAAAAATAAAACCCTAGTAAAAAATAGTATAAAAAAAAAACAATACCTTAATGGTGAATGGCAACATATTTTTCAAGAGAAAGTGTTTTTTTTTTAATTGTAAAAAGAAAGAGATTTTTTTTAAGAGCACAATGGAAGACAATGAATCTATTATAGATAAATTCAAACTATATAGCTATCATTCAATTTGAAAAAAAACATGGAATTAATTGGTTAGAAAGAGGACCACTTGCTCCGACCACCAGAGGCACTTCCATCATGGATTTTTGCCATTGTCAGAGGTGAAATGGATCGATTACCAATTAGACAGCCTACACAAAGTGCTCGAAAACTAGATACAGCTACAGCCTACAAGGGGTAAGCATTGCCTTCGGCAAGGATGGGGACTAGTCTCCACGATCTGGCTGGGTGGCGTCGAAGCACATTCCCTCTCGAAGAGGGAGATCGAGAGAGGAGAAATAAATATATTTTGCAACATATAAACCCTAAAAACCAACAACTTCCCCAAAAAGAAAAAACCAAATTAAAAAGAAAATTAATTCCAAAAAGCTCAGTTAAAAAAAAGAAAGAAAACTAGTACCTAAAAGTTGGCCTACAAGATCTTTTTCTCGCTCTTGAAGAGGGAGACACCGAGAGGAAAAAAAATTAGATCATAAAACATACAAACCCTAAAAACTAACAACTATCCCAATATATATATATATATATATATATATATATATATATATATATATATATATATATATATATATATATATATATATATATATATATATATATATATATATATATATATATATAATAAAAATAAATCCTAAAAACTTAAGGTAAAAACCAACCTATTAGACCTGACCATGGTTCGGTTTCGGTTCAAAACCGCCGGTTCCAATTTTATAAACTATAGAACCGGAACCGAACCGTAGTCTTAAAGTTATGGTTCTCAGTTCGGTTCCAATACGGTTACGGCTCCCGAGTGCGGTTCTAAATAATTTGATTCCGATTAATTAAAATATATAAAAAATTATATTATATATACTTTTTATTTAAAAATAAAAAATAAAATCGGAACCGGCGGTTCAGTTCCAGTTTGGTACCGGTTTCAGTTTTCAACTCATAAGAACCTTAACCGGAATCTTAAATTTCTGGTTCAAGGTTTCGATTTGGAACCAAAACCATTTTTACGGTTCCGGTTCGGTTCCAATAGTGGCGGTTCCGGTTTGGTTCTATGGTTCGAACCAAACCAGGGTCAGGTCTACAACCTATGCCAAATGACAAATGTCTGTCAAGAAATGAATATAATAAATCATACACAACTGTATTTTTATGTGTGCGTGCATACATATCATTGAGCCTTATCAAACGAACTAAGTCCAATTGTGCTTGTTTATTAGCCACATACATGAGCTAGTGAGCCAAAGCTCGACCCAATGCATACAGCTCAACAGCCTTAAATGTGTATATATCTCTTACATATTTATTTAATAATATCTCATTGAATTTTCCCATGCAATAAAAAGAGAATAAAATAGTATTAAGATTTTGTATATCCTTGTATTGTTGGTAAGGTCCTTTATGGGATATTCATGCGATATTCCAATCTGTATTTTAGGTAGTTGTAATATTTGCAGGCATATATGTAGGAGGCTGTTAGGAGTGAAAATCTTGTATATAATGCTCTTGAATGATGAAAGAAGATGGGGTGATTCACACACACCAAAAGCCTAAAGTTTTCTCATGGTACCAAAGACAGGTTCTAATCAAAACAACCACCACAAATGAAGCCTGGAGAAATCATGACATCAATGGAACCAAAACAAGAAGCCGGAAAGAAAACTTCGTCTCCGTATGACTTGACATCAATAGATGTTCCCAAAAACATTATCACGCAGGTACAACTGCATGGGAAAATTTATGAGGAATGGGAAAGTGATGTACGGACTTCATTGCGTGCTAGGCAAAAGTGGAGCTTCATCGATGGGACTATTAAGCAACCTGAGGAAGGGGCTTTGGAACTGGAGGATTGGTGGACAATTCAATCCTTGTTGGTCTCATGGATTATGAACACAATAGAGCCGAGCATGCGATCGACCATATCTTACGTGGAGAATGCAAAGGATTTATGGGAAGATATTAAAGAATGCTTTTGTATCGCTAATGGTCCGCGTATTCAACCACTAAAATAAGATCAGGCAGATTGCAAGCAATGCGGTACAACAATTGTTGCTTATTATGGGAAGATGAAAGTTTTGTGGGATGAGTTAGCCAACTATGAACAAATACCAAACTTCATTTGTGGAGGATGCAAGTGTAATATTATGGCGCAGTTGGAGAAACGTCGAGAAGAGGAGAAAGTGCACCAGTTTTTAATGGGGTTGGATGATGTAATATTTGGGATAGTATGCTCAAACTTACTTGCTTCCAAACCATTGCCACCATTGAATAGTGTGTACTCAGTTTTGATACAGCAAGAGGGAATGAAGTCCATCACTCATACCAAAGAGGATCAAGGCGAGATAATGGGACTGGCAGTTCAAGCTGGAAGTAAGATGAAGGGGCATATGGATTTGAAGGACAATGATGTAACTTGCACAAATTGTAACAAGTCAGCTGATGAGTGTAATTCATATCATGTTTCTTACCCTCAATTCATGCTTTTGCTTGTTTTTTAGCACATCATTGTATATATTCGGTGTCATTCTGGGTATGTTTGTTAATTATGCAGGAATTGGGAAGCTCGATTCAATCAGGAGTGAATATGGTCATCAAATGATAGAAAATGGAAGAAATGCTAAGTGTTCAAGCTCAACATACGCAGAGCACAATCATGCTCTGTTCCCTTGAATCTCCCAACCTGGTGCTGACCAAGTGAAGAAGCTTGCAGGGGAGTGACACTAGGGCAAACACAGTCAAAGCACGCTCGTGTCCCTCCCCCTGAATCTCTCAAGCTGGAATCGTTGTTCTTCTCAACGGGGGGAGCACATGCCGGGAGCTCCTAGCATGATCATGCCTATGGAAACACGCGCCAATCACGACCGCGCTTCCTCTCAATGAAAATCTCAGGCGAACACTTAGTTGATTCACTCAAAGGCAGTCTATAGAAACACGGTCTAAACACGATCGTTCTTAGACCGTGTCGAGCTCGAAGACAACCCTTTTAACTCCAGTTTTTAGGCTTTTGCCCTTATCTTTGTTCGGGGATTCAACTCTCCACTGGGAGGACTTTGAAGAGGGCAAAGATCAAGCTTCACCACATACTCTAAGGGGATCAAGAAGGAGTTGGAAGCACAAGAGAAGTGGGGTTGAGCATACGGAGCTCGGTGAGGAAGATCATCTTGAGTAGAAGGGATTCATGTCTTCTTTCTCTTGCTCTTCATCTATGTCTTTCTCGTTGTACCCATCCATGAGGGGCTAACCGTCCACGGTACCCAAGGATGTGAACTATGTCGTTCTGTATGCTTTGACTACTTGATTTGTAATGATTACGGGGTTCTTTTGAGTTCTTATGTTTAATCATGTGATTGCATTACTTGATGGACTGATTGACACAGCTTCTTAGGTAATTTAGTTATCTTGGCATAACTTGGTGTTCTTGAAACCATAGTTGCAACATTGCTTTAGGGTACACATTTGAACCATAGAATGTACCTGGTAATCATTAGAATCAAGTCAGCATGCTATGACCCATAGGAATCATCTTGGGGCATTGCTCTCTTGTTGTTGATAACATATTTCTAACCCCCCGATTCCTACCATCATTCACATTTACACTTTTAGTTCTTAATTCAATCTTATCACAATATTTTCTTAACTAAACATCAGAAGATAGATCGGTACCTTAAGTCCACTCCCTAAGGTTCGACAACCCTACCCCTCACGAGGTACCACTTTACTACTTGTGTGCGACCCATGCACTTGCGGAGAGCACATCAAGTTTTTGGCGCCGTTGCCGGAGACTGGCAAATTTTAAGAAAATTTAGATTCTGGTGATTTAGTTTGTTAATACTGTTTATATTTCTTAATATTTGCGAATATCTGCTTTCTTATTTGTCTTCTTTTTATTATTTTAGCTTTCTTTCCATTATCATTCTTTTTTCCTTTCTTTGAGCTCACCGTGATTTATCTTGTAGGACATTGGCACAATTGTATGACCCATGGTAGTACCTTCTCACCATTAGCAAATCCTGATCCAGAAATTGATAGGAATTTTCAAAGAAGGATCAGACAGATTAATTTGAGTGAAATAGGGTCAGGGGAGATAAGTGTGGAAGTAGGTCAAGACGAAGATATGGCTAGGAACAAACAACAGAGTATCTCAGATTATGCCCGACCGAACTAGGAGCGAATGGGGTCTAGCATTGTTCGGCCTCCAGTTGCTGTAAACAATTTTGAACCGAAACCCAATCTTATTCAATTAGTACAATAAACGTGTCAGTTCAATGGGTTTCAAGATGAGGACCCATATGAGCACATAAGAACTTTCCTTGAGATTTGCGATACTTTTAAGGTGAACAATGTCTCTGAGGAAGTCGTTCGCCTTTGACTCTTTCCATTCACATTGCGAGGAAGGGCCAGACAGTGGCTAAATTCCTTGCAGAAAGGGTCATTGACAACATGGAAGCAAACCTCGGATACCTTCATCACAAGATATTTCCCTCCGGCGAAGATCACTAAGTTAAGGAACGCCATCTCCTCCTTTACACAGTTTGAGTCCGAATCTTTGTACGACGCTTGGGAAAGGTATAAGTAAATGCTGAGAAAGTGCCCACCGCATGGAATTGTAGAATGGATGCAAATCCAGATTTTTTATAATGGGCTAAACATTTCTACCAAGCAAATGCTCGATGCAGCCTCAAGGGGATCATTATGCAACAAGCAACCAAGTGCAGCATACACTTTGATCGAAGAGATGGCAAGTAATGGCTACCAATGGAGTTCTGAGAGAAGTAAACCAGTTAAGGCAGCCAAGATTTACCAAGTGGATGTTGTCACCACATTGGTTGCACAAGTTGAAGCCATCACGAAGCGATTGGATGCAATGCAGTCGATCTCCTCAGTCAGCAGACCGTCTGGAGATAGTTGGGCACCCCCATGTGAGGCTAGTGTCTCTACTGATATGGGTATGGGATAATTTCAACAGGTGGACTTTGTTGCATAACACCGCCAATTCCAAAACAACCCATACAGCAACACCTACAATCCCGGGTGGAAAAATCACCCTAATTTTTCATGGAGCAAATCAGGACAAGGGCATGGGCAACAACAGATAAAAGGTCCTCCACTAAGCACGCAATCATCACAACCCTCGTCCTCCTCGAATTCAATTGCTGAACTCACCGGGTTAATCAGTTAGCTTATGAAAGGTACAGAGAGTCGTCTTTTAAATAATGAAGAGATGATCAGAAACACAAACGCCACAGTAAGGAATCTGGAGCACCATATGGCTCAAATGTCTAAGTTGATTTAGGAGAGGCTTCCAGGGTCACTTCCTAGTAACACTGAGATCAACCCAAAGGAATCCCTTAAGGGTGTATCATTGAAGGAAGAGCCGGTGGTCGAGGCAGAGGGCAACAACGAAATGGAGCTGGACATGGGCGGGGCTGCTCACTGCGCGCTTATGCAGCTCAGGCCACGGGACGAGTTGGCACTACTGCAAGAAACATGGCTTGAGCAATGACCAGCGGCAGACTTTACTTCATATGTTGACTGATCGTAAAAACAACACCACAGAGAAAATGACGGGTAATCTTTCAGATGTTCCATGGATTATTGATACTAGCACATCAAATCACATGACTGGATACGTGGAGAATATGTGTGAAATTCGAGATGGAAGCGGCTGTCCAGTGAAGCTACCCGATGGACAATCAGTATTATCAACGAAAGAAGGAACCGTGATCCTTGATGCAAATATGAGACTGAAAAATGTTTTATATATGCCAAGACTCACTTGCAATTTGATTTTTGTGTCGCAGTTAATAGATGAATCGAATTGTTTTATTCAATTCACTCAAAATTTGTGTGTTGTGCAGGACCTCACTTCGAGGATGCTGATTGACGCTGGTGAACGAAGGGATGGGCTCTACTACTTCCGCAAGGTACCAAGTGTGAAAGCTTTCAAAATGAATGGTGTAGGCTCATTGTACCTTTGGCACAAAAGATTGGGGCATCCGTCATCAAAAATAGTTAAGTTAGTCCCTAATGTCATCATTGATCAAAACAGTGATTTATTTAATAAAGTTTGTGATGCATGTCAACGAGCGAAACAGACTAGAAAAAGTTTTCCAATAATCATCATAAATCAACCAATGTTTTTGAACTTATTCACTGTGATATATGGGGAGCATATAGAACCCCGTCATCATGTGGTGCTTCTTATTTTTTGACAGTGGGGACGATTATTCTCCTGGTGTTTGGATATTTTTATTGATTGAAAAGAAGGAAGTTTATCGAACTATGTTAAACTTCTTTGCTATGATTGAGAGACAATATAACAAAAAGGTTAAAATGGTCAGGAGTGATAATGGGACAGAATTTACTTGCATGAAAAACTATTTTCTTGAACATGGTATTATTTTCCAAACTACATGTACGGGAACACCTCAGCAAAATGGTCAGGTGGAGAGGAAGCATCGGCACATATTGAATGTAGCACGAGTACGGAGATTTCAATGAAATCTTCCCATTATGTTCTGGGGAGAGTGTGTGTTGGCGGTAGGTTATTTGATTAATAGAACCCCCTCTATGGTTTTGAATGGCAAAACACCTTATGAAGTGTTGTCTGGGAAGTCACCATCTTATGATCATTTACGAGTTTTTGGGTTGTTGTGTTATGCACATGTTCAAGGAAGAAAAGGAGATAAATTTGCTAGCTGTGGTCATCGATGTGTTTTTGTTGGGTATCCTCATGGCAAGAAAGGATGGAAATTATATGATCTTGTAAAAAAGGAATTTTTTGTATCAAGGGATGTTGTTTTTTTTTTAAATGAGTTTCCTTTTTCTCATGAGGAAATTCATGGTAAAGAATCTCCAGCTAGAATTGAATGGCCAATAGAAGCAGCTGATGATGATTTGGGCTTTGAGAGATGTGTACAGGAATCTAATCAAGGTGGCACTCAAATGGCTTTGTTAGACAGTGAGATACCCATTTTTGAAGTGAGGGGGCGTTTATGATAGTGGACAGCATGTACAAAAGGATGGTGTGGAATCTTTGACTCAAGATAAGGTGGATGCATTGATAAGAGACCAATTGTTGGGAAGAGGGCACCGAATAAAACAACCTTCCAGTGTTTGCAGGATTATGTGACCCACACAATATGGAAGAAGAGCCCATCCTTAATCCGCTCCAATGCATACCTCAGGTACGCCCTACTCGTTAGCAAACTTTGTGAATTGTGACAAATTTTCTTTGCGACACAGGAATTTTATGGCAGCAATTACAACAGAACGTGAACCCACTTCATATGCCAAAGTCGTCAAACATGAGAAATGGAGAGATGCAATGCGTCATGAAATACAAGCATTGTAGACCAATGAGACTTGGGCTCTCACAACATTGCCTCCTGGAGAGAAAGCTCTGAGGTGTAAGTGGATGTATAAAGTGAAACAATGATCCAATGGTACAGTGGAAAGATGTAAGGCCCGTCTTGTGGTCTTCTACAATAAACAAGTTAAGGGCATCGACTACACTGAGACATTTGCCCCTATTGCTAAAATGGTTACAGTGCGAGCATTTTTGGCAGTGGCAGTGGCAAAACAATGGGAGTTGCAACAAATGGATGTTCATAATGCATTTTTGCATGGTGATCTTAGCGATGAAGTGTATATGAAATTGCCACTTGTCTTTCATGTGCAAAGCCCAGGTATGGTGTGCAAAGCCCAAGTTATCTGAAGCTTTGGTCGGGTATGGTTTTCATCAATCTCTTTCTGATTATTCTTTATTCACTCTACATACAAATGATGTGCACATCAACGTGCTAGTCTACATAGATGATTTATTGATCTCTAGAATAATCACGCTGCTATGCAACAATTCAAGGAATATTTGAGTGCTTGTTTTCATATGAAGGATTTGGGAGTTCTCAAGTATTTCTTGGGTGTCGAAGTGGCAAGGAGCTTTGAAGGAATTTTTTTATCCCAACGTAAATATGCGCTGGACATAATATCCGAAGCTGGTCTGCTTGGAGCCAAGCCCGCTCCATCTCCAATAGAGCAAAATCATGGATTCGCGCTTGCTGATGGGAAATTTCTTGATGATCCCGAATGTTATCGGCGTCTGGTTGGGCACCTCATCTACTTGTCTTTCACTAGGCCGGAATTGTCATATTGTATTCACATACTTTCTCAATTCATGCAACAGCCCAGAGAAGAACATTGGCATGCTGTTTTACATGTGGTTCGATATCTGAAAGGTACACCAGGGCAAGGGATAATATTGCGTAGTGACTGTGATATGAGATTATATGGATGGTGTGACTCAGATTGGGCAAGTTGAGCTCTTACTAAGAGATCTCTCACAGGGTGGTTTGTCTTGTTTGGTGACTCTCCCATTTCATGGAAGACTAAGAAACAACTTACTATTTCTAAATCATCGACAGAAGCGGAATATCGAGCTATAGCAACCACCGCTTTGTGAACTCAAGTGGTTGAAAAGTCTTCTGTCTAGTCTTGGTGTGGCTCATCCTGCCCCAATGAGTTTATATTGTGATAGTCAGGCTGTGCTTCATCTCTCAAAAAACCCAGGTTTTCATGAACGTACAAAACACATTGAAGTTGATTGTCATTTTGTGTGTGCCGAAATATCGCGAAGAAATATTTGTTTAGCCCATGTCTCTACACATGCACATCTTGCCGATAGCTTTGGGCACACAACATTTCAACTCATTTCTTATCAAGCTGGTTGCTCGGAATCCTCACGCACCACCTTGAGGGTGGGGTATTAAGATTTTGTATATCTTTGTATTGTTGGTAAGGTCCTTTATGGGATATTCATGCGATATTCCAATCTGTATTTTAGGTATTTGTAATATTTGCAGGCGTAATTGTAGAAGGCTGTTAGGAGTGAAAATCTTGTATATAATGCTCTTGAAAAATGAAAGAAGATGGGACGATTCACACACACCAAAAACCTAAAGTTTTCTCAAATAGTAATAGTGTAGTAAAATTTGCAATTGTCCCAAACAAAGTTGATTCTTAGATCTGAAGAACAATGGTTGTCCTTAAAAAAAATAATGATATAAGAAAACAAAATTCATGTCCACATCTTGACCAGCCATTTTTGGCATATGTGAGAAAGAAGCAACTTATTTTTCTTATAGCTATATTGTTCATCATATTATTGGTGAAATTTAGTATTTGCCATAAATACTTGTCGAAACTCATTGAGTGGGTGTAAACAGCAAGCCATTTGTTATGTTTCAAAAAAAAAATATATTTTCTTAAAAATCACAACTAGATTCACTAAATAACTAGAGATTGATTAACAAGAAAGATACAGCTGGATTAACATTTTATACAACTAATAGAAAATTTACTAAATCTTAAACAAAGAAGAAATTAAATATTTTAATAATTTAGCTCTCAATAGCAAGTAATAATAACCACAAAATAAAATTTAAACACAATGAACATGAAAGATCTAAGGAAATGGCATCATTGGTTTCCACAGCTCATGTTCAAGAGAAAAAAAAAAGGAAAATATTGGAACATCAAGTGAAAACCTATAATTTTTTTTTAAAAATGATTAAGTTATTTAAGAACCACAAGAGAAAATTGACTAGATGAAGACTTCATTCAAATATTTAGGTAATTCAAAAAGCATACTAAATCAATTTCCAACCAATTACTAAATATTTTAACCATAGTACAATAGGATTGTTTGTTTTCAAAACACAAGAATTAGTAATGCCTAACGCTGAATTAAACGACAATAACATGACAAATGAGTTGGATTAAACGACATAACATAACAAACCAGTAGCCCATACTGACTTTAAGGAAAAGCATCCAAACTTCATCTGCACCTAAAGAAGTTTAAATTTCAATATAGTAAGGCCTAATGCTAGCAACAATGAATTAACTGAAACATAGCATCAAGTGTCAGAATAAAACAAGACCTTCCACAAATACTAAGCTTTACATGGTCATGAAGGTTAAATTGGTCACCTGAACACACTTTAGAAACTCTACTAAAGAGTATTACTCTGCAAGACCACCATATTTTTCTATATAAACATAAAACAATAAGTCACATACACTCCAACATTCATTAAATAACATTGAAATAGAACAAGACCAACAAGTCTCAATCCAACCCAATACAATTAAAGATATGAATTAAACTAAAGACATCTTTCCAAATAAGGGAACCAGCTTGATAAGAAATCTTTCTCATCTTTTTCATCTTGAAAATTGCGCCTTGCAATCTAAGATTAAGAATAGAAAAGGGTGAGCTATGACTAGATAAGTAAAATAATAAATAACATATGTTGTAGTATCAATTTTTTTCAAATTATTCTAACAAATGAAGGGATTGATTTTAATGGCAATTATAGAAATATTCTATTTGTCACACATTTATTCAATATGCTTTAGTTAAAAAATATACACCTCCACAAACATAAATATATTTGACAAACATGGTATAAATCAATCAAATTATAATAAAAAATAAGGCATTAATAATATTATAATTATAATCCTTCTAACTCGATGCCGAATTCCAATTGTTAGACATCTAATGTATCAACATATACCCAAGTTAATTATATATATGAATTCCAAAGTTTACACCATTTGCGGAAAGTTAATAAACCAATGTTTGCCCTTATTAGTAATGGTAATTAAGATATTGATTCGATGTTAATTCACATTGCATGCCTACTCATTCAAGTTCAAATCATTGAATTTTGATATCACTCATTCTAGTGTCTATTCAAAAACCTTGCAACTTTCAATTTTGATTAGCAACTAACTTATTATATACATAAATAAAATATTTGAAAATAATTTGTGTTGTCCTTAAAAAGGTTCAATACGAAAAATAGGGATTTTGCTCAAATAATATTTTATTTATAAAAAAAAACACTTTACAAAAGCTACGTGCCTTAGTAATAAAAATTTCTTTTCTTGTCAAATTCTAACAATCTCTAACATCATCTGGAAAAGATTTCATTCCTTTTAATTTTTTCCAATTTCCTATTTTACCACAAAACTTTTGAATTTTATAATTGTTTATTAAACATCATAAAACTTTTGAAATTTTCAAATTTGTTTCACAAATTATATAACTTTTATAAATTTTAAAAAATCATTGTTTTGCATATTTTCAAAAACTACCAAATTTCTTATTTTTGATGATGTCAAGAATTCAAAAATACCAATGCTAAAATTTTTCTTCTTCTCTTTTCATTTTTATGGACAAGCCACAAACATGCATAAGGATGAAATTAATATCAGGGGTGGTAGTGAGGCGGGGAATCCCTAATAACCATGGAGACCTGACTCGATGGCGATAGGGATTCCTTGATTCTTTCCCCCGTGGTGAAAGGGATGGGGATCAACTTGTCCCCATTTCCTTAAATGGGGTGAGGACGGGGAGTACTCTCCCCGACCCGCGGGGATCCTCGTCCCTATTAATTTATTTTAATTAATTATATTTTTACTATTATAATTCTCAAAATATTATTTTTTTAAATAAAAATTCCTGAAAATATTTCTCAAAAGACCTCAAAAGAAAATAAATTTCAAAATATTATTTTTGTACATAAAGATTCCTTAATATGTTATTTTATGAAACTTTTTATGTTGAATGATTTTTACGTTTTTCATGTATTGGTGTTAAATAATTTTTAAAAATTAAAATTCATAGGTTTATTAGCATGGGGATTCTCGTCGTGATCCCTATAGGGACAGTTATCCTCCTGGGAGGGGAATGGGAGGATTTTTACAATGGGGATTCGGGGATGGGGATTCCCCATCGCCGTACTGGCCCACCTGGTTACCATCCCTAATTAATACCCTTTGACGTATATGTGCCCCATCTTGGATGAGTTGAGATTCTAATTTACCTATGTAAAACACGAAAGGCCTACACAGGGGACCTGATGCTGACAGAACAAAAGGTCGTTGGCAAGATTTCATATTTGCAATCTCATGATTTCCAATATATGTATATTTGTAAAAAAAAAATTAGATTTCAAAATCATTGAAATTATATTTTTAAAGAATTTCAAATTAATATTCATTGTTTTCTCATTTAACTTTTGCTCATAGGATATTATTATTTTAAAAAAATATGAACAAATCATCAATTAAAATCATCAATATATACATAATGCTTCATGCTCAAATCGAGTCAAACAAATAAATATAAACTGATTAAACAACACAAAGGTTGAGGGCTCACCTTGAATATTTGTTCTGTCGATTCATTTGGAATGAATTCCACATTCCTGTTGATAGAAATTAAATTAGAATGCAATTTTTTTTAAAAAAAAACCTTATAAAAGATAAATTATAAATAAGCCTCTGTTTAACAATACCAAGGGGAATAACTAAAAAGTGAGTCTTACTAGACGACATAAAAAAGGCAAAAATAAATTAAGAATTTAGAAAACAAAAAATTAATAAATTAGTTTAAAAATTTAGACATGGAATGTTTGGTTGGTGAGTTACTCACATAATCCCACATAACATACCAAATTTATCCCATGAACCCATTATATAAATAAACATATTTATTAATTATTTTTTTCAAAAAATATTAATATCAATAAATATATATTTATTAATTATAAAAGAAATTTTTTTAATTTTAAGAGATATTAATAGAATAACAACATGATCATGATCTACTCATCAAAAAGATTTTATTCCAAATCAAATTTTTTTAAAAGAAAATATTCCATTGAACAAAGTTTTTTCCAGGGAAAAATAATCAGTGACTCAGCTCTGTCATAACTATCATTGAATTAAGACATGACTCATTCTTAGCCATGAAGCAATCAAGCACAACCATCTGAAAGATTACCTGAGCCTTGAATCATACTCGTCCATCTCGTCACTCTCATCAAAGAAAAGCGCAAGACATTTTTTCAACTGTGGATCTTCCCATGCCAATGTTTCCCACCATTCTTGGCCCCCTGAGATCCGCGACTGCGGGGCAATAGAAGGCTCATTGTTTATAAAGAGTGGGAGCCTCTTCAATTTGGGACAGTGTATTAGATAGATATGCCAAAGTAAATCACAAACCAATTTCCCTTGGCAAATACTTGTCAAACTTGGCAAGCTCTGCAAACTCAAAGCCATTAATTTTGGAAGGGTAGTCATATCTGCACTAGCTTGACCTGAAATTATATCCTCCAACTCATTGCAATTGTGTAATGATATTTCTTCAAGATTTTGAAGGTTATTCACTAGCAAATCAATTGGTATCAAATACTTTAACTTGTGACAAGAAACAATTATGAGGCGTGTCAAGTTCTTAAAGGTTTGCTCATGGGCTTTTTCTTCGCACAAGCCCTTAAAACTGTGAAGTTCTTGCAAATGAAGCCTTTTTAAGCAAGGAAGCACAATTTCTCCATCCCCTCCAATCCACAACATTTTATTACATTTTTGGATTCTACAGTATATCAACTGTCTTAGTTTATCAGATCCAAAAAATTCTAACAACTGGACGAAATTGCAACCATCAATTTCCAAACAGTTTGCAGCACTAGGCAACATAACTTTGTCCATGCTCTCATTTTTGACATTATGTCCATCATATTTATGACTTACTATAAATAGAAGACAATCAAAATTTTTCAAGAGATCAAATTCATCAGACCTGCTAATGTAGCTATTGAAGGTCAACACATCATCGAAATTAGCCATAAATCTGGTCAAATTCTGTAGGCCTATTATTTCCTCAACTGTTGAATTATCTACAACGTAACCATCCAATCCCAATAAGCTTTTGTGCATGTAAAGAATTTCAAGGCAGGACATTTTTCGAAGTGCTCCAGATGGAAAACATCTCCATCTTCCATTAGAAATATCTAGATGTCTAAGTTTTACTAATTTTTGAGCCCATGGGGTAATTCTTTCAAGGAAAATAGCTGTGCAAGTTTTAACAGTCTTAGTTTCTGGAGCTTAGCTAGTGAAGGCAAACACTCGAGCTGACTGCACCTTGTCAAAATTAGCGCATGAAGGTTCACCAAGACAGAAATTGAATCTGGAAGTGCTTTTATTCTAGTGTTAGAGAGGTCAAGAACTTTAAGGTTGTGCATATGCTTGAAGAATGTGTCAGAGAAGGTGATCTCAGAGTTCCTCGTGATATCATGACGTAGCAGCAAAGTAGATAGTCGGGGACAATTTGGTTGGCCTCTAAATGCCTTGATATCATTTCTCATCAATGAGACTCTCTGTAGACTTTTAACCCATTCCTCCTCCTTAGGTGATTCCGTCAAGCCTAACCCAGCTTTTACCATCAAGAGAGGCTGTTCAGGGTTGTCATTTGTGATGTTAATTGCTAGATCCCGGATCAAGTCATGCATCCTCACATACTTATCATCATCCTCAACACTCTCTATCATGCATGCATCTTTGAGTTCCTTGAGATAAGCATGCCCTTTGTCTTTCTCAGTCTGTATACTTCCCTCTTCATCAATCAATCCTTCAGCCATCCAGTATTCAATCAGCTCATAAACAGATATTTGCACATCCTCGGGAAATAGAGCACAAAACAAGAAACATGCACGAATCTTGTCATTGCTTAAGCAGTCGTAACTGAATTTAAGACTCCCAAACACTTCTTCGCCCATGCCATGTATCTGATCTGCTCTTGATGTCTTGAGTTGATGTAATGCATTCCTCCAGACTGACGGTTGATTTGCTTTCCTCAAAGAACGACCAACAGTGATCAGGGCCAGTGGCAGCCTTCCACATTCCTTTGCTACCTGCTTTGCAATTGGTTGTATATCAGTCGACATAATAACATCTTCAGCACCAACTTTATCCTTGAACAAACTCCAAGCTTCTTCATCAGTAAGGCCCTCTACTTTAATTTCTTTTTCGCTCTCCATGCTATTACAAACGTTCATGGAACGAGTGGTCCACACAACTTTGGACCCATTACTTCCATTAGGCTCAGGAATACCCACATTTTGTAGAGAAACTCTTTTCCAAATATCATCTAAGATGATGACAAAGTTCCTCCTCCTTCTAAAAGCTTCATGTAATACCTGTGCTCTACTCATTAAATCTGCGGATGAAGAGAGTTGACAATGTAACCCTTCTGCAATTTTATTTTGTAGCTCCTTCTCATTGAAAGAACTTGAAACAGTCACCCAAATGATGATTTCAAAAACTTTCTTTTTGCGTAACTCATTGTAAATCTGTGTCACAATTGTTGTCTTGCCAACGCCGCCCATACCATACACACCAATTTTACCACCCTCAGGATTCATGATGCATTGCAAAATCTCTTCTTTCTTCTTTTCAGCTGAAGTGCCATGTAAGGTTGCTGCAGGTAAACTGGAGGAAGCTTCGGGTAGTGAATCAATAAATAAATTTTCCTCTTGAGCAAATGGCTTTCCTTTCTCTTGAAGATCTTTGACTTCACGGAGTATTTCCACTGTCTTCTTGCTTCTCTTCAAACGGGAGTAGTAATATGACCAAAATTGTGCATCACCAGTGCCTAAGCTGTTCACATCACTTTCTATCTCCTCCAAGTTTTTCAACCAATTTGTTACCTCCTCTCTTGGTCTCTTTCCATGCCGCACGTTGCCTGCATTCAGTTTGGCACTAACGTCTTTTTCTTGGCTCCTCAAAAAGTCTAATTCTCTCCGCATAGTTTGATCATTTTCTTCATGTTCTCTGATATAGTTCAATTGTTGGCAAATTTGTTGCCATGCAATCTGGCAAGCACATGATAACAGCTCTCTTAGAATCTCCATTCTATATATCGAGGAGCTTGTACGGCTTTCATTAGCTGGGACAATCAAACTTTCATCAGAAAAAATGACCAACAGGCAAAATTAAAAATAAAAAAATTAGTATGAAGAACAGCTATCTGGCTACCAAATAAGAAATATAACAAGAACCAAACATGAATGAAGGTGCAAGTCCATTTCAACATTATAAATCTTACACTACACCATAATGGATTTTTAGTGGCATTTATTTGGCGGCGTTTTTTTACAAACGCCGCTATATTTAACAATTTTATGGCGTTTTTCCATAAACACCACTAAAAAAATAATTTACCGGCGTTTTTCTAGAAGTGCCACAAAGTATTGTAATTTCGGGGCGTTTTAATCAAAAACGCCGCTAAATTCGTAAGCACAAACTTTATATTTAGCGGCGTTTTTCAAAAAACCGCAACTAAAGTAATGTCATTAGCGGCGTTTTTTTACAAAAAAAATGCCACTAAATTCTTGATATCATTAAATTTGAAACTAATAAAATTTATATTTAGCGGCGTTTTTTTATAAAACACCATGAAAGTATTATACTTTAGCGGCATTTATGACAAAAAACACCGCCAAATTTATGATATTATTAAATTTGAAAGTAAAAAAAATTAGATTTAGCGGCGTTTTTTCTTAAAACACCGCAAAATGATAAAAAATTATTTGAAAATTTATAAAATTAAAATTTTTGCGCCGTTTATCCCAAAAAAAGCCGTGAAAATATAAATATTTTTTAATTTAAAATTTGCAAAATTAAACTTTAGCGGCATTTATGCATAAAAACGCCGCTAAAATTTATTTTTTGGAAAATTCAAAATTTGCGCCATCTTTTTTGAGAAAATTTGAATTTAGCACCATTAATTTTAAAATTTTTATTTAGCGGCGTTTAAGAAAAACGCCGCTAAATACCATCAGTTTTTATTTTCTATAAATACCCTTTGATATTGGAAAAAATTGTAAAAAAGATACCAAGATGATGGTGAAGAAGATGAAGATGAAGTATGTGATGGCGATGATGACGACGGGTTAAGAAGAAGAAGAAGATGAAGTATGTGATGGCGATGATGACGACGGGTTAAGAACAAGAAGAAGAAGAAGATGATGATGATGATGATGATGATGATGATGAAGAAACAAGATGTGAAGAAGAAGAAAAAACTAGAAGAAGAAGAAAAAGAAGCTAGAAGGAGTAGGAGGAGGAACCAGAAAAAAGAGAGAAAAGAAAAGAGGAAAAAGAGAAAACAATAATAATAATAATTATTATTATTATTATTATTCTAAAAAAAGAAGTAATAATAATAATAATAATAATAATAATAATAATAATAATAATTAGAGTAGTTGATTTATTTTTTTAAAAAAAATCAGGTTAAAAAAATTTACATTAATTTTTTAAATTATTTTTTAAAAACACCGCTAAAGAACATATAAACGCCGCTAATTTAGCGGCGTTTCTAGATAAAACGCCGCTAACGTAATTGGTAAATTAATTATTTTTTAAGTTATAAAACGACGCTAAACAGAATAGAAAAACGCCGCTAATTTAGCGGCGTTTGAAGAACAACGCCGCTAATTGCTGAAACATTGCCAACACTATCTTTGGCGGCATTTTTCCCGGCGCTTTGTGAAATTGCCGTTATGATATTTAGCGGCGTTTAAAAACGCCGCTAAATATAAAAAAAAAACGCTGCTAAAGACCTATTATGGTGTAGTGCTACACGAGTAAACCATTACGACAAATAAGAAAATTCAACTTAAAAACAGTTTAATCTGGAGCTATCTAACTAAAAATTAATGTGGTAAGGCGCATGTGAGTTGAAGATCAGATTTCTCCATTTAAATTTCTGCTATATGTATATAAAAAGGTTCCTTGAAGCCAGTCTTACAAGTTGAGACTTTACATGGCCTTGAAAGGGCATATTTTACTACATGCTGTTCTACCCCTTTTTTTTCTTTTTCAGTTGCAAGTTTTTCAATTGTGAAGGAAGCATGTTACAATGTAGAGAAGTTACATATACTCCAAACAATGAAGTGATTCGACAAGCAAACTTAACGCACAATGTGACTAGTACTGTGTGACTTTTCTTACCCTCTCCCAGATTTTGCCTCGGAAGCTCATATAACCCAAACCATCTGATTTTCAGCCATGAAAACAGGTTCATGGATTCAACCGTTTGAAAAGAAAAGGGAATGAAAATAACCATGAGAATTATCCTCAGAACAATAAAATTTCCTAAATATCTTTTTCTTGACAGGAAAGCTTATAATAAGTATAAGAAATTATGAATGCTCAAAGGAACAAAAGAAAGAAAGATTTAAACTGAAGAATTCGGTATCACATACCAGAGATTTTTAACGTCGTCCAGAATGAATTGTGGAGAAAAAAAATGAGTTTTGTATACTTGGAAATTAACTACCAGCACATTTTCATTTTTCTTTTCATCAAGTAAAGCGTAGACTTTTAGCTTTCTTGGATGCCATAATAAAGAAGAAAAACCTTTTTTGCATGTCCTGCTAACTTTAGTGTTAGAGTATAACTTTTCTATCTTACAAGCTTTATGAATGTTCTAAAGAAAATTCTACCATAAAATAGGACTTAGACCATTTTAGACTGCAAGCATATGAAAAAATGAAGCAGCATAAGTCATGAAAATCGAAAAGAGCTTTTAAGATAGAGCACGTATTAATTAAAATAGATGGGGAAAAGGAACCGTTCCTGAAACAGAAACATAAAGAAGAACATGACAAGTTACCAACCAGATAAACTCAATTTTTAATAAATTTTGGCTGGTATACAGCATTAAACCGGTCATCTTACCATTTTGTGTAGGCTGATTTTATATCTTTAAAGGTGAAGCTTTTGCCGTCAGAGTAATGAACTTCTTGAACCAATAAAATGGTAAGATAAGCAAAATTATCTATGCTGCACCTTGCCTTGAAAGCTCATATATCTATGTGACCATTACATCTGATCTCAGCCCTAAAAAGAAATTCACGGATAGACTGTTTGAGGAAGAACTTGCAAAAAACTGAAAATGTATGAAGATAAATAAAGAAAATATTAATCACAAGAAAAAATTATGCTTGATGGACTTAATTAAAAGTGAGATAGATATAAACTTGCCTAGAAAAAGAGAACCCAGAGAATTTGAGATGAAACATGCTCAGAAGCCTATGATTTGGGACGTCTTTGGGTAGAACGCATACTTATTATTTATTTATTTATTTATTTATTTATTGGTAGGCCCAGGAAGTCTTTATTTTTTTAATATTTATTTATTTATTGGTAGGCCCAGGTAGACTTTGTTTTTTTAATATTTATTTATTTATTGGTAGGCCCAGGACGACTTTTTTTTAATATTTATTTATTTATTGGTAGGCCCAGGACGACTTTTTTTTTAATATTTATTTATTTATTAGTAGGTCCCAGGAAGACCTTGGCAAAATTCTTGAAACCCCACTCATTCATTCTTCTCTCCCCCTTTCAGTTTTGATTTGCATTTATTTTTAATAAATTAGTAGATATAATCTAAAATAATAATTTTTTTAATATTTATAAAAACTTATTATTTGGCATATTGATATTTTAGAAATTAGTCTATTGGTATCAAAAGTCTTTCTTTTAAAAAAATTATGTTGTTTTGCAATTGTATATTATCAGTGTGACAAACAAGTAGTAATTGTGAACTACTCGAATTTTAACAAAAAAAATGTTTGATTCAATGAAACTGGGTGAAAGCTACACTTCATATTGAATTCAAATTCAGTTTATTTAGTAAAATTATTCATGTTCAATGATAATAACATCAAAAATATGTTCGAACTTAAAAAGTAATGTAAGGATAATCGTTATTAATTTAGCAACTTGTGATTAGATAAACAAGTCCACAGTTAAATAAACACAATTTTCATATCTAAATTCATCATTTTAATTTATTACTATTGTTATTATTTTTTTTTAAAATTCGTTTAGAATCTGAAACTCTGCTTGAATTTTTATATGTTTCATAGAAATTGACAAAAGCTTATTGATTATGATAATATAGAGATACATTAAGCACCTGTGTGCATGAGAATTAGACATAATTTACACAAAAAAATATGACGAATTAAGAAATAGTATTTGGTAAGTATGGATGTGGAACAGTGATGTGCTCCCCGCAAGTGTACGAGATCGTCAAATAATATCTCATGTAAAGACACGAGGATCGTATTCCTCGGTGCTAAGGATTTACTATTACTCCTTCATCGCCTACTATCTAGCCTAATATCTTAAACAAGAGAGTTTACTCTCCTAAATGCAAGAAAGTAAATATGATACGACTATACGAATTAAAGAACAAAGCAAAAGATTGCAAATAGCTACAGTAAAATGCAAAAGGCCTATGGATGCGGATCCCCTTGAGGGGTCATCATGACACATGGATGAATAACAAAAGATAGCGAGGGTGATTTTGACTGAAGGATCTTTAGATTAGATCAACCCCAAATTCTCGGCGATTGAACCTTAATCACATACAAATGTTGATTGAAATTTCTTCCTAACCAATACCCCTATGATTGCATTAAGTACAAGAAGATCCCAAGATAAGGGCACACTTAACCTAAGTTTACCCTTACAGATCGGAGGGCTACCGACATCCAATTTCCCAGTATATCGATGCAAACAAACCCCTTTTAGTTCATTAATGATCTAATACACGTGAGTAGGTCACATATACGTGTATAACTCAAGAAAGAACTACGGATCTCTTCATTGAGTAGTTCTTGGCATGAAGAACAATGAACTAAATCATAAATCAACCCAAGCATTGCAATTAAATAAAGATCATCCAATATACATGATGACAACCCCCCAACCAAGGTTCACCAACACCCGGTGGCCTTGGGGTCTAATGTGCCATCATACAATTAAGAACAACAAAGTAAATAAAAGCATAAATAAAATCCCTTGATGATGAAGCTCCTACCTCCTTCTCTTGCCCTAGAATGTCGCCTCAAAGAGATTTCTTCGTTCTTCTTTTTCCCCTCTCCAAGTGGTAGCTAAAGACTCCCCTTTTCTTGCCCTAAAAGTGTGCTTTTATATCCCCAGGGTATACGGGTGGGCCGTATAGGGCACAAATTGGGCTCAAAACTTGGATGAATTGTAGCTTGACAGGGCTCATACGGCCTTCATGCAACCCGTATGGAGGCTGCAAGAGCTAGGCCAAACTCTCTGTCCCGAAAATCCTCCAGGTGCTGCATTAGCTGCTACATAACTTACTATGGTGCTCCAGCTACAGTAATCTGCTACATTACTCTATCTATGGTAATCTACTACAGTAAATACGCTACAGTCTTGTGACCTAGTTTTTTTTCTTTTTTTCACCCTAATCGTATCCTCGTGTTCTTCGTGGACCTCCTGCTCATCATCATCTACCTCTTGACCAACATTCACATGGGCAGCAGATTCTTGATTAGCAATAAGATCACCTTCATCACCTTCATCACCTTCATCCCCTTCATCCCCTTCACTATTAAGACTATATTCATAATCATGAATATCACTCTTTGCATCACTTCCTTGTCCCATATTTATTTCTCCATCTCCCTCAGCTTCTTGCAAATCATCCTCCTACACACTTTTATTGGTCACATGTTCCTCAAGATTTCCAGCTTCTTGTAACCCATCCTCCTACAAACCTTCAGGATCCACATATTCTTTAGCATCATCAAGATCTTCATCCAACTTCTTGTAACTCATCTACTGCAAACCTTCAGCTTCTTGTAATTCATGCTCTTGCAAACCTTCAGGAATCACATGTTCTTCAGGAACTTCAAGATCTTCATCTATAAGCTCTTCATCAACTTCATCTGGATTAACTTCTACATCAACCTCTACTGCATCCACACAATGCCCTACACTTGCAAGATTTCCTGAAATGTTCTCACCATTAGGACCATCTATCTTTACAACCTTCACATAAACACTTATAATCCTACTCTAACCCACACTTGAAGCTATCCTAATGACATCTAAGTCAAATTTTAATTCTATCAACCTTACTACATGACTCCTGCTTTCATTCCACCAAAAACTACATCCATCTATATGAATCTTCAATCCACTGGCCATATCTAAAATCTCTAATCTAGATATGAAATTAGCATCACAGAAATCAGCAAAACCTGTCATCCTATAATCACTCCAATTTGCAACATCATCCATCCCATAGTACATTTGTATTGTAAAATAATCAGCAAAGGGCACTGAACAAAAACAATGGAAATGAGCTAAAAACTTATTGCTAATAATATTCAATAGTTAATGACATCTCATTATATAAGACATCTAACAATAAAACACATCTAATTCACAAGTAGTAAAGCAAACATGCAAGTATGGTAAACAAACAATGGTCAAGAGTCAATAAATGTATTCATCATGTATGTCACAAAGCATGTTCATTATCAAAGAAAACACAACCAAACAATAATGTTCTTCTTAACAAAATATTAACAACTTTCAAGGGTATAAAAAAGAACATCGCATTTCATCTAGAAATAAACACAAACAACAATAAACACCTTCCTCCACATCATTAAAAATGTAATCACTCACACAACAAATACAGACAATAAGCATAAATTCATTATCTATTATCATAGCCAATGTACATATTAATTTGAACATTTCCAGAACTTTCAATCCATTGCCATATTACAAATCAATGTAAGAACGACATGATAAATAGACTTACAATATTCCGGCGCTGCATCTTTCGCACCTCTTATCTTCCAACTGCTTGGCATTATGAACAACTATGGCTATTGCTGGCTGGCCCTAACTTTACTCTTCCGAAAATGTAGGACTAGATAACTTCCTCTTGCTTTCCTCACTTCACCGGTGGTGGAGAAACAACTCTCTGGTGATCACAAATAGCTGTGATGCTTCAGATGTCTCCCTCACTCTCTCGGATATCCCTTTCTCTCTCGGAAGTTCAAGTATCAAAAAGTGATAATGGACTAAGCATAGAAAGGGAAAGGAGGATGAGTAGGTGGAATCTGATGGGGATGCTGACTTGGATTAAATAAGCTGAGTCAGCATCGGGCTGATGTGTTCTTTCCAACTAGGATGGAAGAAAACATTAAAAATGGTGTGACATGGCATTTCCAGCTGCCACATCATTTAAAATTGGCCGGAAACCCCCAAGTGACCTCTAGGTGAAAACAAATCAATATCCAATGACCAAAAAGATACAAATTGAAACATAATGACCAAAATAAAAATCGGCCATAACACGGTGACTACATTAAAAATTTACCCAAATAAATATAGTATTGACCATCTGATCCATCAATTCTAAATAATAAATATAGTATTGTCATTATGAAATAAAGTTATACTAGAAGTGAGAAAAATATTTGGTTGGAGTCATGTATCACAAAGGTATAATACCCTAATTGGTCCCTTTACTTTTCTCTCTCTTTCTTTTTAGTCCCTCTACTCATAAATGATCCCGACTAGTCCCTCTACTTTTGAAAATGTGCCCACTTAGTTAGAAATGCTCTCAACTAGTCTCTCTACTTTTAAAAATGGCCCAACTAGAAGGACTAAGTTGGTGAATTTTTAAAAGTAGAGGGACTAGTTGGGAGCATTTCTCACTAAGTGGGCACATTTTCAAAAGTAAAAGGACTAGTCGGGAGCATTTCTGAGTAGAGGGACCAAAAGAGAAGAGAGAGAAAAGTACAAGGGACTATTTTGGTGATTATACCTATCACAAAGCATCCCAGTGTGGCTATAACATAACATTGAAAGGTTATCAATGCCCAAAAAAAAACACATTAAAGTGCAGTGTGTCATTTGCCTGCCTTGAGTGACAAACTAACATATTATGATTAGTAATCTCGATTCTTTTTCTTATTATAATTTGCCCCTCACTCGAAAGTCAAATAAACACAAAAATTAACATTTCATTAACTAGATTACACTGATAAGTGATAATAGATAAGCAAGAATATCAAGACTTCTTGACAAAACAAGTGACTCCATGAATGATAGGGAAAAAGTGATTATATATATTAAGGTCTTTAAAGTAAAAGTGAGTCTACAATTTGGTTCCAACAGGTTATTAACACCATGTCCGTAAATTTAAATTTCCCTTGAACCACAATCTTGATCATCATTGTTGTTAGCATATAATTCACAAAACAAACATGCACCCAGCCCTCACACTTAAGCCATTGTCCTCAATATAGATATGGCATGCATCACAACAATAAGGAGAAAAAATTTAAAGAGACTGCATTCAACAAACAAGAGTGTAATGCCCACCTCTCAACATGTGTTAACTATTCATTGTTAAGGACACACACTTTCTCAAGAAACAGAGTGATGTTGCCTCTCCAATGTGTTTGCCAAACTCAAACACACTCAACACGTCCCTGAGATGAAATCCATTTTAATAAAGAATAAACTGAAATATGTAACAAGGATAATAACACGAATCTTTGAAAATATAAATATGAAGCTATTATTGCAATCAAATGGTGTTCTAGCAACGGGGAAGAGAGTAAGCTAGAGGAGGCGAGGTCATCCACGAGACTCGCCCGAGTAGATGTCACACCACCGGGTCTATCGAGATAAAGGAAGTGGCACTCATGGAACAAAATCCTTTGCTTTGAAGCGTGCCACCAGAAAAACCAATCAATCGCCACAAAACAAAATTAATAATCTTTAAACAAACGACTTCACAGGTTCAAATATATGAATAAAACAAATATAATTACTTTTCTGATTTGCAGATGCCAAGCTACAATTCTTGACACATGAAAAGGGAACCACTTATTTCGGAACTGACCTACGACCCCAGCTCTATACTCACATAGGTAATCTGTTGGGGTCCCTTCACTAGCGCAACACATTTTTTAGTTGGTCAATAATTGGATCCGTATTTCAAACAATTAATTTAGCATACTCCAAAGTATATAAGATCAATTTCTCAAATAATTTCCCAACCAAGACCAGGGTGGCAAAATAAACTTTAAAAGGCTTTTAAAACATAAATTCATAGCGATCGTTATCAAATCAATTTCCAATACAATTTTATGTTGCGAAAGAGGCGCCATCCACGAGGCGGGTATCTGGCATACTCCCGACAACATGGCAGGTCAGCGACTGAGAACGACAACCATCAAGATATTCCCACAGCAACCTTGTCGTTCGCCGTTCGAGGTTTCCCATTGATATCTGGGTTTCTCACAAGACAAGCTTCTGTCGATGGCTCTCACAGAACATCATGACTAGGGGTAAACTTAGGAATTTGGGCATGGCATGCCTCCCATCGAGGCGACAGACCTCATCTAGTGATGAAGTAAGTAGTCACCATCAAATCATGGCTCACACTTTAAGACTTGCACAATACACTGCCGAAAGTGATATCCGAGGAAACTATTCACATGCCGGGAATGAAAACCAAATCACCTGGCATTGATGGTTTAAACATTTTAATTTTTTTATGGTTCCTGAGTAATCTCAAGTTAAGGTACACATAACCAATAGTAAATGCGTGAGAAATAATAAATTAAAACGTATTATACATGTATTTTACTGTTGAAATAGCATTATGAGCCAATAACGATCAGATATGTACTAATAGCACAGCTAAGCTATGTAAGCCAATTATAGGTATCATGACAATAAATTATTAAACCGTAGTCCATAAAGCAACATTATTTCGGCTAATAATAATAAATGATACTTGTTTTCAAAATAATGGCAATTAACCGGTCTCAAAAGAGTATTACAACTCACGGTCTTATGGTTTGTTAACCTAAGAGAACCCTCCCAAGCTTGAACAACACCTAATACGAGAGGAAATAAAATAAATAACCATGACTTCTTGATGAATTGAACCCAAAGAAAATACAACAAATGAATAATTCACTCTCTCATTAGGCTCACTCACTCTAAGCGGTTCAAACCAGACCTTGCATAATCAAACTTAGATTCTATTGCAGAAACCAACTCAATTTTGCTAAACCATTCTGAACCAACTTGAACCAACCTCAACTTCATGAGTAGAAGTCCAATTTCACCTTCAGCGACCAGACTTCAATTGTAATACAAAATCTCATGAACCTTGGTTCAGGAACCCAATTCTCCGCTTGGAATTGATTCACAGAAATCATTTGACCAAAAATCTGAACCAAGCCCAAATCTATCTCAACCAACAACCTAAATTCAGCCCAACTCAATTCTAAACATTGGTCAGAATCGATCAATCCTCAATTGGGTTTTTCAGTTCGCCCACTCATTTCAAACCCAAATAAACTCGATCTATTTCAACCTGGCTGGCCAAGCCAACTCCAAGCCGAACCAGTTGAACATGACTCGAATTAAATCAAGCCCACTTCGCCGGTTTGATCGAAGCCCAACTCACCACGAATTTGACAAACTCAACCGCTTAATCTCCATCCATTATCATCTGGGTACAATCATCATCATTGTTTATATAGAAATTTTAATTTCTAATTCCATAAGTTCGATGCATTTCTACTTTGATTAAAATCAAACAAGAATAAATAAAAAAATAATAATAATGAAGTGAATCTACTTCTCCTACTTCAGTGCGGGAACAAAAAGGAAGAATGGGCTCTATTCCAAATAGGGAGGCAGGGGTGTCTAAAATAATAATAATATTGATATAAAGAAGAGGAAAGATATATATATTTATATATTTGAAGATATATATATATATATATATATATGTGTATTTTCGTTTAAAATTTTAAAAATAATATATATATATATAATAATGAAAAAGGAAATTCAAAAAATACACACAAAAACATAAAAGGAGGAGATTATAGATAGGATCGAGGTACACTGAATTCAATGTTTAAAAAAAAAATCTCCAAATTTGATTTTCTTGATGATGAGAGTTTTTGGGACACAAAAAAACAAGTTTTCTTGGAAAGGAAGGAATAAGAAAAAATAAAAAAAGGGGAGAAGGGAGAAGGAAGAAAAAGAGAAAGAAGAAGGAGAAGAAAAAGAAGGTGTGAAGAAAGAAGAAGTAGAACTCCGAAGGAAGCTTGATGGTTGACAAAAGCCCGTAGAAACAACTACGGATTATTTTTCAACAGCAAAACAGGGTACAATATTTGTTTCCTAAATGTTTTCACTATATATATTAAAAGAGGAAAAGAAAAATATAATGAAGGGTCTACTTTTTGCACATGATGAACATGCCTGAGATCATACATTTATGTTCAATGGGCCCACGCTCTTTTAATGATGTCTAGAAATCCAATGCATGTGTCATGCAGCGTATATGTCGCTACGATCCATCACTCGTGCATTAAGAAGAAAAATGCAATGGGTTCCTCGCATTTTGTGATTTTCGTGCATCTTTAAAAGAAAATGCACGATGCATACATCCATGTGATTAGAATGCATTTCTTTCCTCTCTCTCTCTTTCTCTCTCTCTCTCTCTCTCTCTCTCTCCTACCTCTCTCTCTCTCGTGTTTGTTCTTCTCTTCTTCGTGTTCTCCCCAGGCTGCTTTCTCTCTTTCGATCTCTGCACCTCGATGTCGCTTCTCCCTGATAAGATAACAGCAACCGTATTAGCTATACATGTTGTACTCGGTGATGGCTGTCGTTTGGTCGTAAAACACTCTTCTCGCCAGCCTGTTCACGCGTAGGCCCACCGTAATGACAAGGTGGGGAATAGGATCGGGTCCTACCTCTCATCTTTCCTCTAAAGCCCGTTGCTTGGATCCTAGTCTCCCCGTTGATGAACTTTTGATGGCCGCTAGTGGTTGAGCATCTCAAAGTACTTAACTGTGCAGC